>NW_028318059.1:4582500-4826112 GCF_062004578.1 Staurois parvus
GCGCTTTATCAAGTCTGTGAAAAGTCCAGCAATCGGCCATTTTATAGGAGACCTGAATGGCAGAAGAGGCCGGAAATTTTTACTAGTAATGGCGGCGATCAGTGATTTATAGCGATACTGCCGGCTTAACAACCAGGGGGATAATCAGGAGCAGACAGCTCATCTCATAACAGGATCGGATTGCAATTGAAATATAAAAAACATTATAAGGACAGGAACAAAGTGGTGATGTCACCCGTGACGCTGGGACGTCAGATACAAGTGGTCCCTGCACCGACAGGCATTCTACTCTCCACTGCTTCCCTCTGAGCGGACGGGCCATCCATCTTGGAACCTGGCTTCTTAAAGCCACAGGATGGTTCTATTTTTTACCACATGAATTCTTAAAAGGCACACCTCCATATAAGGTGTATTACTTTTATCACAAAACTACACAGCGCCTGGCTCTTGTTCATACCTTTTAAGGGACATGTCTTTTAAGTTCATCTAACATTCTGAAGTCAATATGTGTAAAGGTATGATTCCTTTTAAAGAAATCAAACCAAGACTTTGCACACCATTTGTTTTTATGCACTTGGACTGTATTTAGCTGATATAAAGTTGGGCGTTAAAACATGTACCACAGTTGATCAATGATAATCAGCAAAACATTCTAATTAATTTTCTGTATTATAGCAACAATATGGTATGAAGTGCCTTAGGCTCCATTCACACTAGGGCGTTTCAAATCACTGGCGGATTCGCCGCGATTCTGCCCACGATTTGAAAATGCGTTGTGAAAGTGTGAAAACGCACAATAACGTGTTCAGGTATCATTAATTTCAATGGCATCTGAAAATGCAGAGCGATGTTGCCACTATTTTGGTGTGTTTTTCTGCACAGCTATCGCACAAAGAAAATCGCGGGACGTGCAACGCCCAAAAAAGGCTCTGGAACCGGTTTTGGTCCTCGCGCATCCTGCGACTGCGTTTGCCACAGAGAAAAACTCCAAGATCGCGGCAAAAACGCCCACATTTTCACATGCCATTGCAATGAAACGCACCTGAACAAGCAATCATGCGTTTCACACTTTCACAGAGCGTTTTCAAATCGCAGGCAAAACCGCAGTGATTTGCGGCGATTTGAAATGCCCTAGTGTGAATGGAGCCTTACAGATTACAAGTAACCATATCAGGCAGTGCCCCAGCACTGACCTTACTCAGTGAAAAGGACTATTGTAAAACTTTCTCATTTAGTTTATTTAATATAGTCAGGTCCCACAGGTTGCTAAAGTTGCAAACTGTTGCTTGAAGAAATAAGCCCAACATTGTTTACATAAAATGAAAAAAAAAAAAAAAAAACTGTGTAAACAAAGATGCTTACAGCTGGAGGTTTCAGCAGGGTCCCTAATAATCTGTTCCTGAGGCTGGATGAGCTAATTTTCTCCTCTTCGTTTTTGGAGTGTTGAGGATCTGTGACCAGCTTGATCTCATGAACATCCAGTTCTTCGAGCCCCTAGAGAACGTGAAGGAAGAGTACAAGGCACGGTTTCAATAATTTGAGTGAACTATCACAGATCTGGACATAACATTATGTCCTACTATTTTAAAGTATAAGAAGATATTCAGAGAAAAAAGCATAATTAAACATTCACACAGGCGTACTTAAAAGTACATCCCTGTAAAGGGTTCGTGTTTGCCCACACTGGATGCACATTGAATACGTGTGCAGGCAGTCCATTTAGGTCTCTAGAGCTGGTCCCAATTTGACAGGCGCGTGCCCCTGAACGCACACTTGGATTTTGGGGCCAGTTCACACCACATGCAGTTCAGTGCGTTTTTTTTTCTGCATCAAAAACGCACTGATAGTAGGTTACATGGTTTCCAATGGCATACTTCACACCAGTCAGTTCCAGTGCATTCCAGCTCCAGAAAAGAAAAAAAAAAAAGTAGAACATGCTGCATTTTTTCTGCACTGAACTGTACTGGAATGCAGTAAAATGGATCAAACACGCACCAGAATGTGTCGAACACATGCATACAGAAACGCATCTGGACTGTATTTCTATGGTGTGAACTGGCCCTTTAGGATTAGTTCACATTAACTAAAAAAACTGCCTATGTCAGCAAAGCACATCTGTAGATAAAAACAAACTGTGCAGCTTTTACTAAAGTTGAATTATGCCCTTGCTATAGGTGTAGCCCATTTACATACCTCATGAATCCTGGCTGTAAATCTCCCAGAGACTGCATCCCCGTGTCCTACCTTGTTGGTTAGGATGTTGCCAAGACACTTACAGCTGTTCACTCACACCATCACACGAACAAGCTCTTTCCCTGAATCTTTGTAAGAATTTAACTGACAGCAATTGGATCAGTTATGGAGGACTGGGTGGATATCCTTGCCTGAAACAAACTTCATGATCGAGTATCTTGCTTACCTACCTGTGTGGTGTATATACTATTGTAAGGTATGTTTTTCATATACAGGCGTACCTCGGTTTACGAACGCCTCGGTGAACATCATTTTCGGTTTACGAATGAATATCTATTGAAAATAATGGCTCGGTTTGCGAATTGTGTTCGCAATACGAACGGATTAATTGGTTTTCAATGCATTTACAAATTTTTTTTTTAATCATGTCCCTGTACAGTACTATGCCTTTAAAGTGCACTTTATAAAGAGTTTTGAACAGATAAAATACTTTTTTTTTTTTTACTTTTTTCTGACCTCTGGAACGGATTAATTGGTTTTCAATGCATTCTTATAGGAAACCGTGTTTTGGTTTTACGAATTTTTCGCAATGTGAAAAGTCCCACAGAACGCATTAAATTCATAAACCGAGGTACGCCTGTACAGTACATGCAAGCTATCGGAATATATTCATTTCTTTTAGTTGTAGTTTGAGACCAACAACATTTCCAATATCCAATGACTTTGTAAATGTGCACACATGCTGGCACAGTTTACCAGGGTAAGTGGGGATAATTATCACCCTCTAAAATATGTGTATTTTGATGTGGGGCTAAATATATCCTTTTTTAGTGAAACTTCCATTCATGTGCTCCCATGCTTGCCCAGGAATATATTGGCTCCTCTGGTGCCTGTAGTGCACTTTCTTCCTGTCTAACAGAGGTGTAAGTCATACATGGGCGCATACATTATACCTTATAACTAAGTTGATGGAAAAAATATTTTTTGTTTTATATTGGTTACTATATGTTAGTAATATTGTCTATTTTGTAAATATTTAGATTTTAAAATTCCTCCTGAAGAAGCATGATTCTGCGAAGCATGGTCAGGACAAAGATGGTGGAACTCCTCATGTTATATAAAGAGTGACATCGGTGATTGAGAGTTACTGAACATTAAGCGATGTGGGGGTTCTCCTTCCTGTTATATGGGTGTATATGTATATTTTATTATGTCCTGCTGTTTTTAAGATAGTTGTTCAATAAATTTCTATTTGTTATGTTACATTGTTGCAAGTCCTTCAAACACGTTTCCAGTAACTTGGGATGTGCCGCCCCCTACTACAATTTACTTCATCCCTTTCCTGCATTTATTTAGTCTCTCTGATTGAAATTTCTCACGTGTGCTCTCTCTCCCCCCATGCAGTAGCTCTGAGCTCCGCATTTGAGAGTTCACTCCTGTGATAGTTGCAGTGCACAGTAACAGCTGGGCATGTCTTAGCAACATCCTAGCAACAAGGCAGTAGAGGGCACTGCAATCTCTGAGTTTTTTAGTCAGGCTTCATGAGGTATGTAAATGGCCTAACACCTATAGCAAGGGCCTTATTCAACTTTGGTCAAAGCTGTTGCGCACTATATTCAACTCCAATGGAAAGTGAAAGAAAGACAGGCTTCAATCCCAGCTCATTGGTCATAACACCCTATGTTTCACCCACATTGAACCTAATCGTAGAGGCTTTTCATTCTGTTAACACAAGAGATAAATACAGTCTGTGGCAGTATTTATATTCTATATTGTATTTTGGTGCAAGATATGTTCTGTCTCTGCCACCACCCGAATACAGAGTGTTAACCCAGGAGACTGATACTGAGGGCTCAGAGCAGCACTGATCTGTTATGGTATTTTGTCAAAGATGCACAGTTTGTATTTATCTACAGATGCCCATTGCCTGCATAGGCAGTTCTTTTGTTTAGCTGAACTATGCTTTTAAAGCATAAGCTGAGCAATTTTTCAAACACCAAGATGACAGATTTAACCATCCCGAACACTGTACAGGTGTTGTGAAAAAAAAAAACTCTTAAAAGCATGTTCCCATGTGGTAGGTGGTCCTTTGTGTATAAATGTGAGAGACCTGGAGCCATAATGGCAAATTTCCCCTCCACCGTAGCACAATTAACACTATGCATACTTTAACATGAGCTTTAACTGCAGCCCTTTTTTTAAATTTTGGATAGGGCCATCTTTGCAAAGTACCTTGAAGTCCTGGACTTTATAAATAAACAATCTTTTTTAAGGAACAGTTAGCCTTTCATTGTACATGTATTTAATGTAAACATGGCAAAAACATGGACATAAAACAGTGCATAAGATGAAAACAAGCAAAAGTAAAAATCGGATGTCAAAATATTATGATCTTAGATAGCTGCGAAATAAATGGAAATTTTGACTTTTCTAGTAAAAGTTTGGTATGGCCCCACTGCTACCTCTCTGTTGGGGTTTAATGTAATGGGTGGCAAAATAGTTGGCAGGACCAAGTTTGACTTCTACATGAAATTCAGCTGACTATATCTTGGAATCTACCTTAGCCTTATATCATTTTCACTTCAGCTAAGGCTTTTTTTTTCCCCCATCCAAACCTCACAGGATTTGAATTTCACAGGTTTGGACATGATTACCAGGTTTTTATAATTATTTATCATTCCTTTTTGATTTTTATAAAATCTTTATTTTTACAAATACCCTAATAGGGAAGTCATCAGCTGCATTTTTATTACTAGTTTGTGTATATTTGAATAAGCAGACAGTCCTGCCATGGTTAAGAGAGAAGTGGGGAGTTTGTCCTTCATCTTACAAATTCTTAGGTCTGTGTAATCTGATCTCTCTTGTTCTTCAGTTATGTTACATTATATAAACAGTGGAGCACTATATCATTTCTCACACAGCTGTTGCTTGCCTCCTGCTTTCCCGAATTATGAAATTTCTGATCATTCTTTTAGTCCTGAACAAATGTACAGCAAAACACGATAATTTTTCATAAAGCAGTATGGAAGCTTTACATTTTCTAGACGCCTCCTGTTCACAGAGAGTCCTCCCTTACGAGTCTCTTCACTGACCACAATGCATTTCAGGTCCGGGTCAGTTATTGAAGGGCCATAAGGATCTGATATAGGCACTATGTCATATATAAGAGACGGCTTCACATCGACCAGGAACTGTCCCAGTTGATTAGCTCTCTTCTCATAAGGCTCAATCAGCTCCTTCAGGATCTTATCTGGAAAATTAAAGACCAGCAGTTAAAGCAGTATTTCGTATTTGAATTCCAGTAAAATATTGACATTTTCCAGAATCACAGAAAAAAATACGTATCCAATCCTGAGGTTACTGGCTGTTTTGTACAACAAAGTAAATCTAGTAAGTCTAGTCAATAAATGGATCTACTTAACCTTCTTGTTAGCAGATGGCCTTGATCCCTAGATGCCCAGGCAAATTGTAGCAGCATCAGCATACGTCAGTTAACTTAGAAATAATTCTATGACTGATTTTCACACAAATAATTATTATAGTGATTTTAAGAATATATAAGGTTTTCATTTGGTACACTGTTTTTATGGGTTCTTCATTTTTTATTAGGAACCACGTTCCCATGTGGTCCCTTTGCGTTCCAGATTCGAAAACCTATTCATTTGCAAACACTACTTTTGCAATCGCACCACACCAAACTGCATGGTATTGTGGTATCATGCAGTTTAGTGGCCACAAACACTGCATTTGCAAGATGAGTTTGCAGTGTTATTAATAAATTGGCATCCACATGCTTTTTGCAAAGGCAGCATGTTCACATGTGGTGTGGGAAATGTGCAGGAAACACGCCTTTCCCACACCACATTCTGGTATGAACAGGTCTTTATAGCCAGACAAATGTGCGCTCAGAAAACAAAAAAGCACTTTCATTGCTAATAGTGCTGCTGTATCCCTAGTCTGATGTCCAATTCAGAAAGGGATCACGGGAATTAACACATTTTTTGTGCATTTCCATGCAGTGCATTTTAACAGCAGTACCGTTTTGTATCCGCAAACACACTTGCAATCTGCTTTTGGTGTGCCGTTAACAATAAAATGACACTTACATGCAGATCACAAGGGCAGTGCGTTTGAACACAGTGCGGGAAATGTGCACTTTCCTTTCCTTTAAGGTGGAAGTGTTTATTTGTACCAACTAAAATATGCCAATAATGGGATTTCACATATAGTGTACATCTTACCCCCACACAGAAAAACCGTCATGGCCAAAAATATTGGCACCCCTGCATTTCTGGCAGATAATGCACAACTTCACCCAATTGTTGCAATTACAAATATTTAGGCATTCTCATTTTTATTTGTATTGGTATGACACAAAAAAGTGGAGAAAAAAAGCCAAATCTGACATTCCATGCAAAACCCCAAAAATGGACTGGACAAAATTTGCACCCTCAATTTAATATTTGGTAGCACACCCCTTGGAAAGTCAATGAGTTTCTTACACCTCTTTACTGGAATTTTGGACCACTCTTTTGCCAACTTCTCCAGGTCTCTCGCATTGGAAGGGTTCCTTTTCCCAACTGCTGTTTTGAGATCTCTCCACAGGTGCTCTATGGGATTGAGATCTGGACTCATTTCCGGCCAGTTCAGTACTCTCCAGCACTTTGTCTAAACCCATTGCTGGGTGCTTCTTGACTTGTGCTTTGGGTCATTGTCCTGCTGTTAGACCCATGACCTCTGATGGAGACCCAACTTTCTGATAATGGGCTCCACATTGTACCCGGAAATTCTTTGGTAGTCTTTAGATTTCATAAAGCCGCGCACTGGTCAAGACATCCAGTGTCTGAAGCAGCAAAGCAACCCCAAAACATCAGTTAATCTCTACCATGTTTGACTGTAGGGACTGTATTCTTTTCTTTAACCGCTTCCACACTGCACTATAGCAGAAATACTGCTACAGGGTGGCACGGGTGTGCAAAATCACTTCTAAATATACAAGTGATTTTGCAGTTCCGGGTAGTGGGAACACGTGCGCCCTACCCACACTGCTATTTGTGGCATCGGCTGTCAATCACTGGGTTCCGGACGGTGATTCCCCACCGGCACCAGGTGATCTCCGAGTATTACCGACGGGGGAGAGACCTGTGTATAAACAAAAACAGATTTTGTATGGCTCTGCATAGCAGCACACAGTAAAACGGCACACAGGTAACCCTTTGAACTCTACATGTTAACCCCTTCCCGCCCAGTGCCATTAGTATAGTGTCAGTGCTTTTTATTAGCACTGATCACTGTATTGGTGTCACTGAGGACGTCAATGACACCAAGTCAATTCCCCCCAGTGTCAGAATGCCCGCCGCAGTCCTGCTATAAGTCGCTGATCGTCACCATTACTATTAAAAAAAAAAAAAAATTCCAGTATATATACACCGCCATTTGTAATGCTACAACTTTCACGTAAACCAATTAATTTATACGTATTGTTTTTTTTTTTCTAGCAAAGACATGTAGCAGAACACATTTTGGCCTACATTTATGACATTTGATTTTTAAAAAATTTTTACTGGACATGTTTAATAGCAAAAAGTCAAAAATATTGTTTTTTTTTTCCAACATTGTTGCTCCTTTTTTGTTTATAGCACAAAAATAGAAAAAAAAAAACAAAAAACTGCACAGGCGATCAAATAAGAAAGCTCTATTTGTTGCAAAAAAGGGCATAAAATTCATTTGGGTGCAGCATTGCAGGACAATTGTCAGTTAAAGTAACAGCACGTATCGCAAAAAATGGCCTGGTCAGGAAGGGGGGTAAATCATCTGGAGGGCAAGTGGTTGAAGGCCTCATTGCTTTTTCTGAAAACAGAAGAATTATGGGCTTTACTGAAACAATTTTAATTTTGTTTCGTCTGTCTACAGCACATTCTCCCAAAAGGATTTGGACTTCCTCAAGCAAGTTTTGCTAAACCCCAATCTGGCTTTTTTTATGTTTCTGTGTCAGCAGTGGGGTCCTCCTTTGTCTCCTACCATAGCGTCCCTTTTCATTCAGATGGTGACATATAGTACGAGCTGACAGTTGTACCCTGTGGCTGAAGGTCAGCTTGAATTTGTCTGGAAGTTGAGCAATGTTTTTTAGCCACCATTCGAACAATCCTTCTTTGCAATCTTTGCTCAATTTTTCTGTTTTATCCATGTCCAGGGAGATTATCTACAGTGCCATGTGTCACGGATCGCAAGATCGCCACCACCAACATGCAACAATCCCACGACTGCTGCCACCAATATGTCACGATCGCGGCGTCAGACCCCAGACCTTCTCACCAAACGCGTGACCGAAGGACTGGCCAATCGGAAATCGCGATGTGACGTGCGTAACAATGCCACAACCAGCTTCACCCTGCACAGCAATTTTCCAGCTAATGGACTACAATCTGTGCCTGCAGCGTGAATGCGCTCGTTACTGGGTCAGGTTAATCACGCAATTAACCATTCACTGCCACCACCTCCTTTTTGGTACAGAGAAAGAGGAAACTCGGCTTCAGCTATGAGGCAGGGATTCGTAAATTGCAACTAAAAGCTATAGAAACAGTTCAACACTTTCAGAAAGGAAGATTTATTACTAAAAGGTCAAACAGGGTGCAATAAAAATATTTACAGAAAAAAGATGCAACTAAGATAGATAGATAGATAGATATATATATATATATATATATATATATATATATATATATATATATACACACACACACACACACACACATATACACACACACACACACAGAGGACCATAGCACAGCAAAGAGATATCAGAGAGAAGGGGAAGAGTTAAAGTACCCAAGTTGCAGAGCAGAAGCAGGATTTGATCTCCATATGTTACGATGGAAAGATAGGAGATGTCTTCAACTTACTCTTTAGGCCTGCTAGCCTGTTTTTTAAAGTCCCCCAGCAGGGGGGTGGCTCTGAGTAACTGACCAATACTCTGTTTAGGGAGGGATTGGCAGGCGAAACCCAAAATTAGGACCAGCATCTTTTATAATTCATATTCTGGCCTATAACTTCCCAGCTGCACAAGCGACAATCTCTCCGCAGGTATTTTATTATGCAGATAAGTCTAAGGATCATGTATAAATGAATTATGAAATTGTACGAGTTCTATGTTTTGGCTCCTCTGATGATCTGAGGTGGACGAGTGACCTATTCGCCTGCTCATCGTCCATCCGATGATATGTCCAGCTTTTATGTATGTCTCTCATATTCCAAGATATGAGACATAGGATAAAACTTGATTTTAGGAACGTTCATTTAATTCTGTCACCTATGCTGCTAGGTTTTATGAGGGTAGAACCTCTTTCAATTCCTGGGAAAGCTGCCTTATCTCTGTTACGAGGTGAGAAATTACACAGGTTCTGGGGCAGAGAGGCTCTGTCTCTCTTGGGAACACTGGCCTTATCCTGGCCTAGGTGAGAAAGGCTACACTTTCGCAGACTGCTCGGCACCGAACTAGGGCTGCCTTGCCCTGCCATTGACCCATAACCGGCACACACACATCTGTCACTGTGCCTCTTAGGAAGAAGGGGGGGGGGGGGGGAGAAGGAGGAAGATGGAGGTGCCTACAAAATGGTTGCACTGCATCCATCTCTGATGCACAAGTTTGCGACACCATGGGCTGTAAACTTCTTGACAATGTTGTACACAGTGGACACAGGAACATTAATCTCTGGAGATGGACTTGTAACCTTGAGATTGTCCATGCTTTTCCACAATTTTTGTTCACAAATCCTCAAACAATTCTTTGTAGCTCTTTCTCTTCTCCATGTGGCACACAGAGGCACACAACAGAAAGGTTAAGTAAATTTTTCACCATTTTAACTGGTTGCCAGCGTGATTTCTATATTGTCAGCACCTGTTAATTGATATAGGTAAGTTTAATTACAAATTACAGGAGCATCACAAACTTGGAATTATTTCATACAATTTTTTAGAAGGTGCCAATTATTTTGCCCATGGGGTTTAGCACGGAATGTGTCAGTTTTGGCTTTTTGTTTCCCCACTTTTTCAGGGAATACCAATACAAATAAAATAAATTAACATGAGAATGCTTAAACATTTGTAAACTGCAACAATTTTCTGGGTGAAGTGATGCATTATCTGACAGAAATTCAGGGTTGAAAATATTTTTAGCCACGACTGTATATCTAGGGGTGTGACTTGTCTAAAGCTTCAAAAATCATTGCAGTGGTGCCAGAACTTCGTGCCTGCCAGCCCATGGGAAACATATCCTTTATATAGTGTGCCCCCAGGAGGTACAGTGAAGGAAAAAAGTATTTGATCCCCTGTTGATTTTGAATGTTTGCCCACTCACAAAGAAATGATCAGTCTAAAAAACTAATGGTAGGTAGTTGTAACACAGAGACAGAATAGCAACAAAAAAAAGTCTAACAAATTATGCACTGATTTGCATGTTCATGAGGGAAATAAGTATTTGATCCCCTATCATTCAGCAGGATTTCTGGCTACCAGATGTCTTTCATACAGGTGACAAGCTGAGATTAGAAGCGGTCTCTTAAAGGGAGTGCTGCTAATCTCATTTTGTTACCTGTATAAAAGACACCTGTCCACAGGAGAAATCAAACAATTAGATTCCAAACTCTCCACCATGGCAAAGACCAAACAGCTGTCCAAGGATGTGAGGAAACACAAAACAACTGTCAGTCTCCTTAGGTCTTGTGCACCATGCAAGATCTCACCTGGTTGAGTGTCAATGATCATGAGAACAGTGAGGAATCATCCCAGAACTAAACGTGAGGATCTTGTCAATGATCTCCAGGCAGCTGTGACCACAGTCACCAAGAAAATAATTGGTAATACACTACGCTGACAAGGATTTAAATCATACAGTGCTTACAAAGTCCCTCTGCTCAATAAAATGTCCAGGCCCATCTGAAGTTTGTCACTGAACATCTGAATGATGCATAGGACTAAAGGAATGCTGCCTATGACCCCAAGAACACCATTCCAACTGTCAAACATAGTGGTGGGGGTGTTTTTCTGCTAAGGGGAAAACTGCACTGCATCAAAGGGACGATGGATGGGACAATGAACCATTAAATCTTGGGTGAGAACCTTCTTCCCTCAGCCAGGGCATTGAAAATGGGTCGTGGATGGGTGTTCCAGCATGACAATGAACCAAAACACATGGCCAAGGAAACAAAGGAGTGGCTCAAGAAGAAGCTCATTAAGGTCCTGGAGTGGCCTAGCTAGTCTACAGACCTTAATCCGATTGAAAATCTGTGGAGGGAGCTGAACGGTCGAGTTGTCAAACGTCAGCCACCAAACCTTAATGACTTGGAGAGGATCTGCCAAAATGAGTGGGCCAAAATACCTCCTGAGATGGGTGCAAACCTGGTGGCCAACTACAGGAAACGTCTGACCTCTGTGATTGCCAACAAGGGAATTGCCACCAAGTACTAAGTCATGTTTTGTGAAGGGGATCAAATCCTTATTTCCCTCATGATCATGCAAATCAGTGCATAATTTGTTAGACATGCATTTCTTTTGAATTTTTTGGTGCTATTCTGTCTCTCAGTGTTACAATATACCTACCATTCGATTTTTAGACTGATCATTTCTTTGTGCGTGGGCAAACATTCAAATTCAGCAGGGGATCAAATACTTATTTCCTTCACTGTATATGATGCAAATACAGTCAATAAGTGGATCTAAAGCCAAAGCAACAAACTGATAATCGAACATTAAATAGTGACTGTATCTAGCCACAGGGTAATAGGCAGCATAATCTCACCCTCTGAATATCTTTAAATATAGTGAACCAAAATGAAAGATCCAAAAATAAAGGATGTATGGTGACTATTGCTCAAAGCACCCAAAGATGCCACACAGAGCCTCTAATCCACCTAAAGGACATATAATAAAAGAGACAAAGAGTGAGAAGAAAGTGGTGGTATCTAACTGCAGAATATATAGACACAAAGTAGTCACAAAGTATAGATAGTAACACACACCTTGGTCTCAGTTGTTTGTAGTCAAACAGTCATGACAGGATGACACCACCTGTACAAGTCTGCCATATCTGGGGTGGGCTATTTATATACTATATTGCCAAAAGTATTGGGACACCCCTCCAAATCATTGGATTCAGGTGTTCCAATCACCTCCACGTGTATAAAATCAAGCACAAAGGCATGCAGATTGCTTCCACAAACATTTGTGAAAGAATGGGTCGCTTTCAGGAGCTCAGGCGAAATTTCCGTGCTACTAAATATTCCATGGTCAACTGTTAGTTTCACAAAGTGTAAACAACTGGGAACAACAGCAACTCGGTCCCAAAGTGGTAGGCCTGTAAAATGGCAGAGCAGGGTCAGTGCATGCTGAAGCGCACAGTATGCAGACGTCACCAAATGTCTGAAGAGTCAATAGCTAAAGACCTCCAAACTTTGTGTGGCCTTCAGATTAGCAAACAGTGCGTAGAGTGCTTCATGGCATTCCATGGCCAAGCAGCTGCATCTAAGCCTTACATCACCAAGTGCAATGCAAAGCGTCGGATGCAGTGCTGTAAAGCACACTGCCACTGGACTCTAGAACAGTAGAGACATGTTCTCTGGAGTGACATGCCTGACAAAGGGGTCCTGCAAGACTCCAAAATGTTGCCTTGCTGTAACTATGTGATCATGCATTAAAACATTTCGACTCATATTGGTGATGCTCGGTGTGCTGGTGACATTCTCTCTTGCGGATTCTGTTTAGTTCGAGCCGACGGTCACAGCACCCATTTATACACAGCCATTTTTAAACGCAAGAACGTGTGCATTTGGATTGTACACCTACACTCTGGAGTGACGAATCACGCTTCTCTGTCTGGCAATCCGATGGATGGACGTGTCTGGGTTTGGCGGATGCCAGGAGAAGGATACTTGCCTTACTGCATTGTGCAAAGTGTAAAGTTTGGTGGGGGGGGGGGGATTATGGTGTGGATTTGTTTTTCTCGGGATAGGCTTGTCCCCTTAGTTCCAGTGAAGTTAACTGTTAAGGCATCAGCATACCAAGACATTTTGAACAATTTCATGCTCCTAACTTTCTGGGAAAAGTTTGGGGATGGCCCCTTCCTGTTCCAACATGACTGCAAACCTGTCAAGGCCCTACCTTTTCCCAGAGGTTATGCTGCTCCATGTGCTGGCATCTATCTTGAGTTTCTGCAAAGCATGGCGGGAGCCTTTTATGCTTTCAGGCCTCTGCGGTCCATCCCCCAGAGGGGTGTGGTTGATCACATTTAAGCCTGTTGTCTGCACTTGCTCTTTGCATTCGTGTCCTGTATGATAGTGTTGTTGCAAGCTCTTGCTCTACTCTCGTGGCTCTCCTGGAAACTGACTCGGCTTTGTCTAAGACTATAATCAGCCTTATCCCTTTATCTGACCTCCCGTTGCTGAACCCGGCTTGTGACCTGTGTATTCTTGTCTACCGTTCTGTACTGTCTGTCTCGCTGTTATCAACCTGGCCTGTCCAACTATGCTATCATTCTTATCTGGTTCCTAACAGCTATACGCCATTGGCGGCGGCCATTACCGCAGCTGGGGTTTCTCGGGGGCCGCGACCTGGTCCCTGGCTGCGTCAAGTCCATCCCCACCATCAGGGGTCCTGGTGAAGGGCAGCCTGGGGCTTAGACTCCGCGCCCTGAGGGACTCCGGTCTGTGGGTGGTGGTTGTCGGCAGTCGGTGCGTGACCCTGCCATTAGGCCTGCCTGTCCATTCCACAGCTCCTGCCCTGACAAAACCGGTGCACAAAGTAAGGTCCATATAGACATGGATGAGTGAGTTTGGGGTGGAGGAACTTGATTGGCCTGAGTCCTGACCTCAACCTGACAGAACACCTTTGGGATGAATTAGAGCAGAGACTTCGAGCCAGGGCTTCTCATGTGACATCAGTGCCTGACCTCACAAATGCGCTTCAGGAAGAATGGTCAATATTCCCCATGCATGCACTCCTAAACCTTGTGGACAGCCTTCCAAGAAGAGTTGAAGCTGTCATAGCTGAAAAGGGTAGGTGTTCGGGCAAACTCTGATGGCCCCCCACTTGTCACCGATACGCCATCAATTAGAGGCAATTGTACCCACGGCCTCCTGGGAGTACCAAGATAGTACCGAAGTGGAAATATCCAACCAGAAGTTGCGCAATCCCGAGAAGTGCATCATTTTCAGTGTGGGCACGCATATAGTTGCTAGACAGGACCAGGAAGGGTGCACACAAAGGAACCAGCCAACAATGAATGGAGGAAACAAATAAGTCAAACACAGAAATGCTGCAAAAACACCCTACAAAGCAGTGGTAGAATATCAATGTGTGGTCAAAACAGCATTTGTCAAATAAAGAAAAAAAAAGCAAGAACAGTATGTCAGCTAAAAATTCAAACAATAAAACACATATACTAAAACGAACAACAAAAATAACAACCAAAAGAAAATACCACACAACCAACTATAGCACAAATGTCAGGTTGTTTTAGAAGAGAAAGTACACGTGCGGATAAAATAAAAAAGGAGACAGACCCCCAAATTGTATCTCTGGTGATGAGGACATTGGAAGAGCAATGCACAGAACCAGTTCCCACCTAGTGACACAAAAAAATCAAATCAAACAAAAAAAAAAAAAAAAAAAAAAAAAAGGAGAAAAAGAAAAAGCCTGAATCCTAAAGAAATATTCAGTAGATACACACATATAAGCTTACAGATAGTGATCTCTGTAGAACAAATAAATGCTTTGTATGCAGAAACCCACATTTCTAATAATGACATCATATAAGGGTGTATATAACTTTATAGTTGATGAAAACAATATTAGAGCATATTGGTTGATGGGTGATTGGAACATATACAGTATGTCGAGAAATTAATGTTTAATCAGGATAGAGGAATGAAGTAAATGTTATAGCATCATTTAGACTAGGAGGAGTTGTAGAATTCAACACAGATGTTTTTATTTTATTTATTTTAGGTACTTCTAAAGTTCTGTCAATATACGCAGCTCTTTACATACAGGTGAAACTCGAAAAAGATTTTTCCCCTGTGTGCCCCTCCCGTAGCACACTAAATACTAGTCCTGGTCAGAGTGAAGGTTGGGAAATTAGGATTGGCTGGCTCTAAACCAGCTCATATGCCTTTAGTTTGAGCACATTGGTTCCATATACAGGTGAAACTCGAAAAATTAGAATATCGTGCAAAAGTTCATTTATTTCAGTAATGCAACTTAAAAGGTGAAACCAATATATGAGATAGATTCATTACATGCAAAGCAAGATAGTTCAAGCCATGATTTGTCATAATTGTGATGATTATGGTTTACAGCTCATGAAAACCCCAAATCCACAATCTCAGAAAATTAGAATATTACACGCCATCAATAAAACAAGGATTATACATAGAACAATATCGGACCTCTGAAAAGTATAAGCATGCATATGTACTCAGTACTTGGTTTGGGCCCTATTTGCAGCAATTACTGCCTCAATGCGGCGTGGCATGGAAGCTATCAGCCTGTGGCACTACTGAGGTGTCATGGAAGACCAGGATGCTTCAATAGTGGCCTTCAGCTCTTCTGCATTGTTCGGGGCTCATGTCTCATCTTTCTCTTGGCAATGCCCAATAGATTCTCTATGGGGTTCAGGTCAGGCGGGTTTGTTGGCCAATCAAGCACAGTAATCCCACGGTCATTGAACCAGGTTTGGTGCTTTTGGCAGTGTGGGCAGGTGCCAAGTCCTGTTGGAAAATGAAGTCAGCATCCCCAAAAGCTCATCTGTGGAAGGAAGCATGAAGTGCTCCAAAATCTCCTGGTAGACGGCTGCGTTGACCCTGGACCTAATGAAGCACAGTAGACCAACACCAGCAGATGACATGGCTCCCCAAATCAACACAGACTGTGGAAACTTCACACTGGACTTCAAACATCTTGCAGTGTGTGCCTCTTCATTCTTCCTCCATACTCTGGGTCCTTGGTTTCCAAATGAGAAGCAAAAGTTGCTCTCATCAGAAAAGAGGACTTTGGATCACTGAGCAACAGACCAGGTCTGTTTTTCTTTAGCCCAGGTAAGACACTTCTGACGTTGTTTGTTGTTCAGGAGTGGCTTGACAAGAGGAATACGACATTTGAAGCCCGTCTGTGTGTGGTGGCTCTTGATGCACTGACTCCAGCCTCAGTCCACTCCTTGTGAAAGTCCCCAACACGTTTAAATGGTCTTTTCCTGACAATCCTCTCCAGGCTGCAGTCATCCCTGCTGCTTGTGCACTTTGTGAACATCCAACTTCTTTTGCAATTACCTTTTGAGGCTTTCCCTCCTTATGGAGGGTGTCAATGATGGTTTTCTGCACAACTGTCAAGTCAGCAGTCTCCCATGATTGTGATTCCTACTGAACCAGACAGAGACCATTTAAAGGCTCAGGAACCCTTTTTGCAGGTGTTATGGCTTAATTAGCTGATTAGAGTGGGACACTTTGAGCCTAGAATATTGCACCTTTTCACAATATTCTAATTTTCTGAGATTGTGGATTTGGGGTTTTCATGAGCTGTAAGCCATAATCATCACAATTATGACAAATCATGACTTGAACTATCTTGCTTTGTATGTAATGAGTCTCTCTCATATATTAGTTTCACCTTTTAAGTTGCATTACTGAAATAAATGAACTTTTCCACGATATTCTAATTTTTCGAGTTTCACCTGTATATCAAGGCTTGACAAATTTGCTTTGAATCTAGGAGCCAGATAAAAAAAAAAAAAAGTTAGGAGCCAGGTTTTTTTCTTTTGATGATTGGCTTTATTTTCAATGATGGAGATGTCAGATCTTGAATTCACGCATGAAGCGGACTGGAGCTGAGGTTTTTGATGTGTGTGGGCTGGACTCTGCTCGCCTCCAGCACCAGTGTGGGGACTGGCAGCGAGGAGGAGGGGTGGGCAATGTTATGCACTGATTGGCTGGTGTCAAGGGAGAGGGGAGTGTGGGGAAGCCTTTCTGCACGGTAATGGTGGGTCTGCTGGGGGAGGGGGTGGAGAGTGCACAGGGGTGCCGGTGTGGAGAGGAAGAGAGAAAATTTGGCTCTGCTGTGGGTAAGCTGCATGTCTGGGGCTTCGGGCAATGGGAGTTGCTCGCGCCTGCTGCTGGTGGTGAGTGGGCTGGTGGAAGGCCGAAACGTGGTTTATGGTCGCCATGGTGACGTTGGATTTGTCAAGCCCTGCCCCCCCCATATCCTGGTTCCCCCCTTCTCTGTATACACACTGGATCTGACACCACCCCCTTCCCGTATACACACTTGTCCTGTCCTCCCCCTCTGTATATGTCCTGGGTTTGATCCTCCCCCCTGTATACAACCCAGGTCTGGTCCTCCCCGTTTGTGTACACTCACGGGCATAGCAGGCAAAAATACAGTCCAGGCAGCTCCATTCTCCATCACACACACACTCACAAACACACTCTCACAGGCATAGCCCAGGCTGCTCCATCCTCCACCAGAACACCTCCATCACATCAAGCTCCTGCAGGTAGTACTGCCAGTCCGCCCACTCAATCAGGTGGAGGTCACACGGCAAAGCACACAGGCCACCAGGCCCGCCATCTCACCCCCCGCCGACTCCTTCGCATATTACGGTGTGCGCACCAGGTGAGCTGTGGGGGGAGCAAGTCCAGCTTGGCGGTGATGTGCCTCGGGCACAGTAGGCAGAATAAGCCAACAAAGCTGGCTCACCCTTGGACCCTGTTCGGGCATTGGGGGCGGGGATACCTGAGGAGAGAAGCCTGGCCACCCCGACTGTCACTCACACCGGGCCTGACAGCCAGACACTGGACTCCAGCTCAGCTTATTGCCTGCTTCCAGGAAAACTGGAGACCAGCAAGGGGTAGAGAGGATTGATTGCCCTGGGGAGCTGCATGTCCAGGGAGTAGAGCAGTGGTAGTTGCCGGTGTGAGTGGGCTGACCGGTGCCCAGGTGCCAGGTTGCGATTTCTGGTTGCCATGGTGACCTGGCACCTAAGATTTGTCAAGCCCTATATATGTATTTTGTAGGTTCACATCAGTCCCTAACTCTCAGTGAGCTTACAATCTGTGGTCCCTAACTCACATTTATACAAACACACACTAGGGCCAATTTAGACAGGATCCAGGTAACCTACCAGCATGTCTTTGGAGTGTGGTAGGAAACTGGAGTACCCGGAGGAAACACGCGCAGGCACAGGGACAACATGCAAACTCCAGGCAGATGGTGCCGTGGCTGGGATTCGAACCAACAACCTTAGTGCTGCCAGGCATAGGATTCATCTAGTTTCTGTTTGTAAAATTATCCGATCGATATTCCCACCTGGGGGGGGGGTATATGATCCAGAGCCATAAATCTTAAAGTATAGGGTTTGTATGCATGAACAGTAACAAAATATCTTGCAATAGGTTTTTCCACAAGACCATGTCTGTGAAATGGTCTGATTATTTTTCTAAATATGCATTTCATTTTCCCCCGACATAATATGACCAGCACCCACATGTCAACAAATAGTCAATTCCAATAGTATTGCAATATTACAAAGTTTTTCGGTTTGAACACCCATGAAGTGGGCAGAAGGACACCTCAACTCTCATTGATGAATTGGCAATATTCACTGTTGCTGCACTTGAAAATGCACTTCTGGGGGGAAATCACATAGATCCCTTCAGACTGAGAAGTAAAAATGGATTGACACCAATAAATCATGTAAAGGTCTATTCCTACGAAAAGTAAGTGGTTTTTCATCTATGAATTGATGTAAACATGGATTGTCCCCCATACCAATGTCTCTCAAGAATGGACCTAATTCATTCCAATTGGTTGTTAAAACTCAATAATAAGACGAATCTTAAAACGGTGTGTTGGTGTCTGTTCCCTGGAATAGCAAAAGATCTCTGGGGCTACGTTTGGCTTGTTGGTATGCTTTTTTTCTACTGTACCCACGTTGCAAGAATCTCTGTTGTAAGATTTGTGCTTGTCTTTCAAAATCTATATTGTTAGTGCAGTTCCTCCATATGAGCATATATTGCCCGCGAGGAATGCTTTTAACAAGACGTCATGGGTGAGTGCTGTTGAAATGTAACCATTTATGGATGTCAGTATATCTGGATATATCTCCCATGAGCCGGCAGGCACAAGGTTCTGGCACCACTGCAATGATTACTGAAGCTTTAGACAAGTCACATCCCTAGATATATTGTATACACTATATGTGACATCTATATATTTATAGTTTCATATTCATAAAAAACGCAGATGTTTCACATGTATCTGTGCTGCCAATTTGATATGCATTTGATTATAGTTTTTTGTAACACACATATATGGTATAATTATGGCACATTATTATGAATAAAAAAAACTTTTGTTAATGTTCTGTTTTCTCTTTTAGAGATCACTTTAATATTTCTGCACAATTTAATGTACACTACAATTTCCTTTGTGGTCCTGAAGAAGCGGGACAAACACGCGACATACGTTGACCCATCTCAAGGATATACAGTATATGTATCTCTTTTACAAAAAATCTTTTATTTAAGAATATTTATGTACCATCCATGGTTTTAAGCAATTTTGTAATAAAGCTTGTTTGAAATCTTTTTTTTTGTTTCTTTACCTTTGATTTGTGATTACTAGTTGTATAACCTAAAATCCCATTTTTGGCATGTTTTAGTTGTTACATATTTTCAGGATGATACTCTAGTTATACCACAATTGATTTTCAGTTATACATTGTACCCCATATTATTTGTCTAATATAGTGTTTAGTTGTAGGCATTCATGTTTGTCAACAGAACCTCCATCCTGCATGTGATGACTATGTTGGAGCAGACATAAGGTTCACCTGATTGGATTCCCAATTATGAGTAGCAGCAAAGATTTGTTTTTTTCCAGAAATCTGCATACTTAGTAGAACTAAACCCATCAATTTAACGGTTTCCCAAAACAGTTATCATTCTTGGCATGCCTTGAATATAACTGTCACAGTTGCTTGTGCTCTCAACCGAACTGCCAAGCCATCAAGTGTTTGAACTGATTGCATGGTGCAGCACCATTGCAACTGCAGATCACATAGGAGCTACAATGGCAGCTTTCGCTGTAAAGTATAGGAGGGTCTAGTTCTGCTTGGATAGAGTGGAGATTGATTAGAACACCTGTCAGATTTGTTTTGCAGCTTGTGTCCCCATTAGGGAGAGTCGCCCTCTCTATAATTGAGGAAAAATCTTCCAATGGGGACACTAGATCTGACGACAACTCACGCTGGGGGGATTTATTCTCACTTTGTTTAATCTGCTTAATTTAATCCACCTTAATTTGCTAAAATTGTACTTTTGTAAAAGTATTGAACAAAGATGTATTTGAAATGCTTATTTGTGTTTTTCTTTTCCAAAAAATGTTTATTCACTTGAAATGCGCTTATAATTTAGCTAGAAAGTTTGACTACTCCAGGGAGAGTGACTACCAAGTAAGGTAAACACATTGTTGAGCTATGGTTTTACCTCCAAACTTAAACTGCAAAAGCTGAGAGATGAGGTTGTACACATGCCACAGCAAAAAATACACCTCTGATAAACACGACCCATTCAGGTGAATTAGGGCTTCCTTGCAACCTCATGCAATGTGCATGGTTGGGGTGTTGTGGTGCAGGCTTAATAGGGTTGAAACAGGCAGAGAGGAGACAACATATTGCCTCCCCGCTCATCTGTCAACTGCCTTCTGAAAAGTGATCCAGCATGGATCACTTTAACCGCTTCCCAACCGCCCACCGCAATGTACTGCGGCAGGGCAGCAGCTACAGGCAAAGTGATGTGCCCATACATCGCTCTGGTTGTACCAACACAGGACTCCCACCTCCCATGACTGCTGTGACCGGCGGACATAGCGGAATGAAGATCCCGGTGAATGGGACCCGGTGGTCATGTGGCATGCATGAGCAATATATCATTAAACATAATATATCATTGACAACTTTGTGTAAAAAAATTAAAAAAAAAATAAAGAAAAAAAATTGTAATTTTCAAAAAAAATTTGTGGCAAAAAATAAAATGTTCCATGGACTCAACATGCCTCTGCAAAATCCTTGGGGTGTCTACTTTCTATAAAAGGGGTCATTTGGGGGGGATGGGTTGTACTATGTAGAGCTCTTTTATTTATGAGGTATACTGCTGAAGTGGGATGTACTCGGAGTGAGATAGCTACATCCATTTATTCATCAAGTTGATCTTCAGTGTCCATTGTGCATTGGACCAAAAGAGCAGTTAGACCAAACATATTATATGTGAGGTCACACTGCTGGAGGTGAGCAGACATCTGGTGGAGGAATTGAGCACTTTTTTAGTTGGAGCACTTTGTGATCACGGCAGAAAGAAAAATTCTATTAGAAGAATTGTGCTTGGACTTTCATTTATTCATCGTGTTGTCAATGATCATGTTTTGTTTTTAGTTTTATAATCTGTAGCGCTGCACTTTTTTCACTATTTTTTTTATTTTGCCTGATGAGAGAGGGTATTTGTGCCTAGCAGCTATTTTATGATTTGGGTATTACATAGTTTTTATCAGGTGCACTAGTTTTGTGATCCATAGCAGTGCGCAAGATTCTATTTATTTAAAGTCCTAATGTAGCTGTTAGGGAAGGAGCAAAATTAAATATTAATAATAATATTAGTGCATCACTTGAGTGACAGCTCTGAGTCTGCTGGGACTAGTGACAATCACATCCAAGATGGCAGCACCCAGCAGCAGTCATATGGCTTTTGAATGTCCACACAAGGGAGGCTTTTACAGATAAATAACATGCATAAAAATACATTAACCGCTTACCATCCGCGCTATAGCCGAAAGATGGCTACAGTGCGGTTGTCCAGTTCTGGGAGGGCGTCCATGGACGTCCTCCCAGAACGTGCCCCCTGCATGCCCCCAGAGGCACAAACCCGACGCTGTTGGTAATCGCTGTGTCCTACCGGACACAGCTGATGACATAAGGTAAAAGGCCAATCAGCCTTTTATCACATGATCAGCTGTGTCCAGTGACACAGCAGATCAAAAAGTAAATACAGTTGCCGGTTATCGGCAGCACTTTTCTTACACTGTGACAGCGCGAGTAAAGTACTGCCAATAACCGGCATATGTGACAGAGAAGATCTGCACTGATAATCAGCAATACCACCCAGCAGTGCCACCCAGCAATGGCACCCAGCAATGGCACCAGTCAGTGTCCATCAGTGCCGCCTATCAGTGCTGCATATCAGTGCTTCTTCATCAATGCCCACCAGTGCCGCCTCATCAGCGCCGCCTATCAGTGCAGCCTCATCAACGCACATCAGTGAAAGAGAAAAATTATCTGTTTGCAAAATGTTTTAATAGAAACAAAGAAAAACTTTGTATTTCAAAATTGTTTGCTTTTTTTTTGTTTTTGTGAAAAAAATTAAAAAACCCAGGGGCGATAAATACCACCAAAAGAAAGCTCTATTTGTGTGAAAGAAACAAGATAAAAAATGTCATATGGGTACAAATGTTGCATAACCGCGCAATTGTCAAAGTGCAACAGCACTGAAAGCTGAAAATTGTCCGACCCTGCTTAGCTTCTGAGATCAAACAAGATCGGGCGCATTCAGGGTGATGTGGCTGTGGACGGCTAAGTGTGCTTAGACCAAAAAGATATTGTAACCCCTCCGTATAGCAATTCAACCAATAGTGAACATGTAAATATACAAAAAATGCAGCGCTATTAATATATCATGAATGGTAATGATGAGACACAGTCCAATAAAAGGTGCTCGTTGATTTCCGGTGCAAAATAAGAATGTGCACTAACCAGAAAGCGTATAGGTAATATGCATGTGAATAAATATCCTGAAGATTCCCCTCTCCTTTCTGGTCTGATCACGGGAATAGCTGGAAAGAATGAAGATCAAGCGCCTTCGTGGGGTGAAGATGTGGTCCAGCAGGTCAGAGAAATCTCTACCAAGATATAGCTCCCCCTCTCAGGAGCTGACACAGGAATCACTCGGGGCTGTAAAGGTTGGAGAAGCGTTCACGAGCAGGTGATGGCAGGCTTTCTTGAAATACTCTAGGTGGTGTTGTGATAACAGACTTATCAACTTTGGTTACACTTTCTTCACATTCTGGATCAGGTTTTCCTACTAATCTCAATTTCTTTCTCCTTGCTGCTCTTGATTTCTTCACATGTGTGTTTGTCTGTGCTCACCTCCAACCTTTACAGCCCCAAGTGATTCCTGTGTCAGCTCCTGAGAGGGGGAACTATATCTTGGTAGAGATTTCTCTGACCTGCTGGACCACATCTTCACCACACGAGGGCACTTGAGCTTCATTCTTTCCAGCTATTCCTGTGATCAGACCAGAAAGGAGAGGGGAATCTTCAGGATATTTATTCACATGCGTATTACCTATACGCTTTCTGGTTAGTGCGCATTCTTATCATTTGCACCGGGAATCAACGAGCACCTTTTATTGGACTGTGTCTCATCATTACCATTCATGATATATTAATAGCGCTGCATTTTTTGTATATATATATTTCTTGGGACTTTTATGCGTTTTCCTTAAATGTTCAGCTGCTAATTATTGAGAGCGCTCACTATATTTTTACAATTTTCCTTAATAGTGAACATGTGAAGTAAATAATAAAATACAATGAATATAATGAAAACTCTTGTAACTGTCCAAAAATAGAGTAATAGAAAATTCCAAAGAGGGTAAAAAAAAAAAATCAAAAAATGTGAAAAAATATATATAAAATATAAAAATATATAAAAAATAAATGTGACTGATCTTTACCGCATGTTCATAACCGTGAAGTGTAGATGACTCACTCACCAGTTCTTTTGACCCCAGTTATAGTGGTCAAATGCGCCTTTGGTTATATAGGGAACCACCCTAAACCACCCTATATGCCTAAAACACTGGTGCTGGTTTGCAAGCACCTGTACAAGTGAATGGAATATTTTTGTCTATGTGGTTTTGATTCCTATTAAAGTACTACACTTAGATAAGCTATTCACTTGTCTGATTCATTCATTGGCCAGCTGCATTCCCGTTGCAGGAATATATAAAACCAACCTAAAGTATATTACTGGAAAACCTATTAAAATCCCTTATATCTGGCTATAATCCATGGAGATTTAGAGGGAAGAAAAATGGAGAATCCAACAAGAAAGGGCGGTTCCTTATATAACCAAAGGCGCGTTTGACCACTATAACCGGGGTCAAAAGAACTGGTGAGTGAGTCATCTACACTTTACAGTTATGAGTCATGCGTTAAAGATCACAGTCACATTTATTTTTTATATATTTTTTCACATTTTTTGATTTTTTTTTACCCTCTTTGGAATTTTCTATTACTCTATTTTGGGACAGTTACAAGAGTTGTCATTATATTCATGGTATTTTATTATTTACTTCACATGTTCACTATTGGTTGAATTGCTATACGGAGGGGTTACAATATCTTTTTGGTCTAAGCACACTTGGCCGTCCACAGCCACATCACCCTGCATGCGCCCGATCTTGTTTGATCTCAGAAGCTAAGCAGGGTCAGACCTGGTTAGTACCTGGATGGTAGACATTTAAGTAAACCTGTGTCCAGACTATGCACACTTAAGCATTTAAATATTCTGAACCAACAGTAAAAGCACTTTAACAGCTTGTTCACATCATGTGCAGTAACCTGCACACTTAAAATTATATTAAAGGCATTTTTTTAAAAATAATAAACATGTTATATTTACTTGCTCTGTGCTGTGGTTTTCAACAGAGCAGCCCTGATCCTCCTCTTCTCAGGTCCCCCACTGGCGCTCCTGGCCCCCTCCCTTCTGACAAGTGCCCCCATAGCAAGCAGCTTGGTATGGGGGCACTCAAGCAGGCTCACTGCTGCAGCTTTGTGTGTCCATTTACACACAGAGCGTGAGATCGTCTTCTGTCAGACAAGCAGCTGTACACAAGAGATGAAAGTCGGCTGATTTCTACTGTAACAGATTATTTCTAATGATATTTGTCCCGTGGGTACGGGGCTTAAAGTGTTACTAAACCCACAACAGTAAAATCGGCTTGTATGTGCAGTAAAGCATGCTGGTTATACTCACTGAAGAAGCTAAGGGGTCAATCCTCTGCATTGTGTAAAAAGGCCATTTGATCCTTTCCTCTCTGTTCCTCCCCTTTTTCAAGCTACCACCTCTTATTTCCTGATAAGACAGACTGAACCGTAGGCATTTTGCACATGCTCAGTTTGGTGTGTATTGCTAGAGGTTTTTGTTTTCTTGGGAAAGTGCATGTGATCAGCAGAGGGCCAATCAGCACTGTCCAGACAGAGTTCAGGGTTTTTGCATCCTCCTAGAGCAGAAAGAAAACTCCTCCTACAAGCTTTAGCTGGTGCTTGGCTGAACACTGATAGAAGCCACAAGACTGCTCTAACTTCTGATGAGAAAAGGTATTTAGCAGTTTATATTTACTAAAAAAAATTGCATTTTCATATTCTGTGTACTGTGGGAGACCAGATATAGTGGATACAGGGTTCTGGGTATAGTAACACTTTAAGAGCACATAGCTGGAACAATGGTTTTTCTATATGCCATGTTCACATTGCAACACTGTGTACATTTACCATGCATTAAAATGCAACCTGTCCACAATGCAACACAAGTGAACACAAATGTATATTATGTGAAAAACTGACATCTCCAAAATTAAAAAAAAACAAACAAAACTAAATTCCAAAACTAAGCAGGGAAAAAAGGTTAGATAAAGAGGAAAAGAAAATCTGAAAAAAATGGTATCACTATATAGTGTTTTGTGATTGCTTGGAAAATGTGTGAATTTCAGAAGTTTTACCTTAGACCAAAGATATGTCTAACTAGGACCACTTGAACACAATGATGATTTTACTCACTGTCAAGAAGCTCCTTGTCAGCAACACCAATGAGAACACGCCTTTCAGACAGCAAACAGCAAACGCTCAATAGAATTTTATGAGCACTGTGCAACCTATCAAATGTTCCGCCCACCACAACTTCACTGTGACACTGCAGTAGTGTTCTTCCACCATCTAGTTCTTCAGGACCACTATCATCTGCTTGTTCATAATCTGGATACAGCAATACTGATATTAAGTTTGGATGACAACTATAACAGTTTGTTGCATACCGCTCCAGCTGCTGCTTGGCAGGGTTGTACTGTCCACCATCACTGGTCTGAAAGTCTGTAAGAACCACTTCTGGAGGGTTGGATAGGTTCTGCACAGATGAGAGGTTCTGCTGGCTGTTACTTTGGTTTTTAATATTGGTTAAAAGCACACGGACATCCAGGTTAGAGTGGACATCTGCATCAGAATATAGTTTAGAAATTAGCTTGCAGACTTCGGTAGAGGCTGGAACGTAGGTGGAGCTGGGTTGAGATGAGCCAGTAAGCAACAGTCCTGGTTGGAGGTGAACATAAAGAGTGTCTTGGACAATCTTTGCTGCAGAGGCTAAAATTGGTGCCAGTCTCACAGACAAGGCAGATAGAGGAGAGGTTAGGACCAGAACACCTGAGCGAAAGACAGACATTATGTAGAGTTACCTTGAAAGGAATAAAAAAAAAAAAAAAAAAAAAAAAAAGAATTATAGCGATTTCATGCATGTATTTTTTATTTTGCAAAAAGACAAGGAAAAACAAAAACTGTATGATGAAACCAAGAATGATCCTGTACAAATGTGGTGGAACAAAAGACTGGTGTGGTTAAAATGGTTCTTAAGGTTCTTCTGTTATAGATGATCCTCCCTCAGCTCCCCTTATACTTACTTGAGCCCAATCTTGATCCAGCGATCCACACAAGAGCAGCGTCTCTCTCTCTTCACTGGGCAGATTGATAGCAGCAGTAGTCATTTGCTGTTGCTCCTCTCAATCAAATCCTATGCGGATGGAGTGTTAACAGACGCAGACAGTGGGGCTCTGGAGTAAGGTGGCACACGGAGAAGGAGGAGGAGCCGAGAGCTCTGGTGGGAGACCTCAGGAGGTGGAGGATTGGGGCTGCTCTGTGCAAAACCATTGCACAGAGCAGGTAAGTATGACATGTTTGTTGTTTTTAGTGGTGCACCAAAATGAAAATTCTGGTGCCGAAACTGTAACTTCAAAACGCACTTGGCCAAAAACTGAAAACAAAATGCGCAGTTTTTCAAAATTAATATATATTTTTGGAAAAAAATACTTTGATAAAGAAAAAAAAAATAAAAAAAAAAAAATATATATATATATATATATATATATATATATATATATATATATATATATATATATATATATATATATATATATATATATATATATATATACACACATACATACATATACACACACACACATACATACATACACACACCCCAACTGTTTTGTAATATATGAAAGAGGATGTTACGGCGAGTAAATAGACACCAAACATGTCACGCTTTAAAATTGCGCACACTCGTGGAATGGTGTGAAACTATGGTACTTAAAAATGTCCATGGCTGATGATTTAAAAATTTCTACAGCTTAGCAGTGTAAAGTTACAGAGGAGGTGTAGCGCGAGAATTATTGCCATTGCTCCAACGTCTGTGGCGACACCTCACGTGTAGTTTGAACACCATTTACATATGTGGGCATGGCCTACGTATGCGTTGACCACTACGTGCAAGCACGGGGGGGCGGAGGCAGTTTAAACCTTTTTTTTTTTTATTTGTTTTTTTTTGCAGTCCCTTTTAAATTTTTAATCACTTTTATTCTTATCTCAAGAAATGCATGCATCCCTTGTGATATAAATAATTAGTGACAGGTCCTCTTTATGGAGAGATATGGGGTCATTAAGACCCCACATCTCTCTTCTATAATGTAAAGCATTGAATCAAAAAAAATAAAATAAAATAAAAAAAGCATTGATCTAGTGCTTTAAAAAAAAATTTAAAAAAAGGCCGAAAACCGTTAGTGACATCGCTCCGGTCTCCTCCAAGGACATAGAGATGAGTGTAGGCCAGCTTTCCTTCACTCATCTCTATGCCCAGCGCCGGGATCATTCGATGGTTTCTCAGGTAAGAACTATCGAGCGGCAGGGTTTTTTCGGCACCTGTAACAGTGCATTTTTTCCATGTGACCACCGAAATTTCGGTGCATCCCTAGTTATTTTAATTTTTAAAAATTGGAAGCTTTAATATCACTTTAATTTAATATTACTTTTAGCTTAACACATTGAACAGAATAAAATAAACATTCCTCAGTAACACTTGCAGTTTACAACTTTCAATTAAGTTGACTCCTGCTCTCCTAGTGGTGCTTTCCTGAAATTTTAGTCTTCACAGGATAGAGTTAACATTGGACAGTGCAGTTTCAAAGCAGTCTGTTCGCTTGGAGAGGGAGAAGCAGTGGAGTGCTTTGCCATCCTAGGCTATGTGCTGTGTGTTTCTAGTGATGCACAACTCTATATAGGAGACACAACTCTAGTCTCTGCATGCAAGAGTTTCTCCACAGGATGCTCCAAAAGAAAGGAACCCGCCTGAAAAAGGAACCTAGGGCAGTGGTCATTGCATCTGCTTAAAAAAGAATTCCAGGTTTCGATATTTTATACATACAGTAGTTATATTGGGCCAATGTAACTATGCATATACAATAACAGTGGATCCCTCTAGAAGCTGGAAATCAGTGTAATAGACACCTCTACTCCATTGATCTCCATTGTGAAAACAGGTCAACTGCTAGGCACGGGCGCAATTTAGAGATTACTGTACATTTTCACAATACATGCAAAGTGTTCTCCGATTGGATGAAGTGGAAAGCATGACGTCATCACCCCGCCTCTCCACTTTGCTCAAAAAATGCTTTGCATTCATTCAGAAAGTGCAAAGCTACCTCTGAATGGCACCTGTGTTAACAATGCTGCAGGGCAGCTGCTCGATGAAGGACCTGAAAGCAAGTAAAGAACCCTGAAGTAGTGGTGTCTACTACAGTGATAATCCTGGGGGTTTAGTCAGGTACAGTATACAGTGCATAAAGAAAGTATTCACAGCACTTAACTTTTGCCACATTTTGTTATGTTACAGCCTTATTCCAAAATGCATTCAATTCATTTTTTTCCTCAACATTCTACAAACAATACCTTATATTGACAATGTGAAAGAAGTTAATTTTGAAATCTTTGCAATTTCTTAAAAATTAAAAAACGGGGGAAAAAAAAACACATGTCCCACAGTTAACAGTGCATGTCAGAGCACAAACCAAGCCATGAAGTTCAAGGAATTGTCCGCAGACCTCTGAGACAGGATTGTATCAAGACACAGATCTGGGGAAGAGTACAGAAACATTTCTGCAGCATTGAAGGTCCCAATAAGCACAGTGGCCTTCATCATCCGTAAATGGAAGAAGTTTGGAACCACCAAGAATATTCCTAGGAGCGGGCTGCCCGGCCAAAATGAGCGATCGAGGGAGAAGGGCCTTAACCAGGGAGGTAACCAAGCACCCGATGGTCACTCTGAAAGAGCTCCAGCGTTTCTCTGTGGAGAGAGGAGAACCTTCCAGAAGAACAACCATCTCTGCAGCACTCCACCAATCGGGCCTGTATGGTAGAGTGGCCAGATGGAAGCCACTCCTCAGTAAAAGGCAAATGGCAGCCCGCCCGGACTTTGCCTAAAGGCACCTGAGGGACTCTCAGACCATGAGAAACAAAACTCTCTGGTCTGCTGAAACAAAGATTGAACTCTTTGGCCTGAATGCCAAGCGTCATGTCTGGAGGAAACCAGGCACCGCTCACCGCCTGGCCAATACCATCCCTACAGTGAAGCACAGTGGTGGCAGCATCATGCTGTGGGGATGTTTTTCATCGGCAGGAACTGGGAGACTAGTCAGGATCGAAGGAAAGATGAATGCAGCAATGTGCAGAGACATCCTTGATGAAAACCTGTTCCAGAGCGCTCTGGACCTTAGACTGGGGTGACGATTCATCTTTCAACAGGGCAACGACCCTAAGCCCACATAAGAAATAGGTGGCTACGGGCCAACTCTGTGAATGTCCTGGAGTGGCCCAGCCAGACCCCGGACTTGAACCTGATTGAACATCTCTGGAGAGATCTGAAAATGGCTGTGCACCGACACTCCCCATCCAACCTGATGGACCTTGAGAGGTACTGCAAAGGAATGGGAGAAATTACCCAAAAATAGGTGTGCCAAACTTGAAGCATCATACTCAAAAACGACTTGAGGCTGTAATTGATGCTAAAGGTGCTTCAACAAAGTATTGAACAAAGGCTGTGAATACTTATGTGCATGTGGTTTTTTTCTTTTTAATAAATTGCAAAGGTTTCCAAAGAACTTCTTTCACGTTGTCATTATGGGGTATTGTTTGTAGAAAGTTGAGGAAAAAAATGAATTTAATCTATTTTGAAATAAGGCTGTAACATACCAAAATGTGGAAAAGGAGGCTTGCTCACCCCCGCCCCCTAGTGAAACATGCCCCTTATGCAGTTAACCCTTTGATTGCCTTCAAAGGTTAACCCATTCCTCCCCAGTGCCATTAGTGTCAGTTTTGTTTTTTTTACACTGATCACTGTATTGGTGTCACTGGGGATGTCAATGACCCCAAGTCAATTCCCCCCTAGTGTTAGAATGTCTGCCACAGTCCCATCATAAGTCGCTGATCACCGCCATTATTAGTATAAAAAAAAAAAAATCTAGTATCTATACCGCCATTTGTAGACGCTATAACGTTCACGTAAACAAATTTACACGTATTGCGAATGATGTAAATTTCATTTTGTTGCAGCATTGCGTGACCGCGCAATAGTCAGTTAAAATAATGCAGCGTTGTAACAAACTGCTTCTGTAACCGCTTCCGGAACGCCCTATAGCAGAAATACTGCTACAGGGTGGCACGGGTGTGCAAAATCACATTTTAAATATAGGGCTTCCTATGTGGAGGAACTCATTTTCAGAGCCACTCGGATCCAGTGCTGTGTAATCATCCAGAGAGGAGATCCTGTCATATAGACTTCCATATCCATCCACCCCTTAAAGGGGCCTCCGGCTGCCTGGTTTCATCGCCTTCTGAGATCTCCTACAGCACCACCTACATGCAGAGAGAGGATCTTCCCTGTCCAGGACCACATCCAACACCTAGAGGGGACCATTACTGCTTTAATGCACATTAACATTGCGTATCTGGTGAGTGCGCACTCTTACCATATTACTTTGGGAGCACCGACACAGGATCGCTATTGTTACTATCTCCACCAAGATCTGCACGAACTGTCACTTTATGATTATTTGAAATACTTTCATTTATTATTGCCATTTTAGCGCTGCACTTTATATATTTATTTGATTGATGAAGGTTTTAGATTGGTTACCTTTGGTGCATTAGCTGCTGTTTTAGAGCGCTCACTTTTACATCTTTATTTATTTCATCACTTCAGTTTCGCAGGATATAAACAGCGCCATTTGTAAATTAGGAAAGCATCTGATCACACGATCTTGGTTTGATTAGATAATGTAAGGGCATAGGAGGTATCTAGAGTCTGATAGACCCCAGATTTCTCAAAAAAGAATATATGACAATGTCCATTGAAGTTATATGGGATATTTGCATTCCCTGTGATAGCATTAAAAGTGATCCACAAAAAAAAAAAAAAATTAAAAAAAAAAAAAAGGGACAGTGTAAAAATAATTTTAAAAAAATCAAAATAAAAGCACCCTTGCCCCCCCACGCACGTGCACACTTGTGTGCGTGATCGTTGACCCTGTGCCGGTATGTAAACAGCAGTTGCACCATGCAAGGTTTTTTTTTTTAATTTGCATTTGAAAAATCACTGCACGAGTACTATGTGACATGAAAAATTGTACCACCCACCATATTATTCACTAGGGTATCTGCTTTAAAAAAATATATAATGTTTGAGGGTTTAAATTAATTTCCTAGCAAAAAATACAGATTTTATTTATGTAAACAAGAAAAGGCTTGATCTTCAGGTGGTTAGAAGAGTGATGTGTGGCACATGTACACAAGTGGACACAAGTACTGGGGGAGGCGGGAGAACCTCATACAGTACAGTTGACAGGTAAAAGAAAAGGGAGTGATAGAAGGTGCAGGAGCAGTCAGTAATCGAAAAGGAGTAGCCAACAATAACACTCGCCCCCATGTTATTTCCACTCGCCAAATGCGAGCAGGCGAGTGGAAATTGTAAGCCCTGATCTATACCATAGTTTGTAGATGCTATAACTTTCACACAAAGCAATCAATATACACTCATCGGGATGTTTTTTTTACCAAAAAACATGTAGCAGAATACATTTTGGCCTAAATTTATTACCATATATTTTTTATAGCCGAAAGTAAAAAATATTGTTTTTCTTCAAAATTTCGTCTTTTTTTGTTTATAGCGCGAGAAATAAAAAAGGTGATCAAATACCACCGAAAAAAAGCTCTATTTGTGTGAAAAAAGGACGTAAATTTTGTTTGGGTACAGCATGGCATGACCGCGCAATTATCAGTTGAATTAGTGCAGCGCCGAGTAGCAAAAAGAGGCCTGGTCATTAAGGGGGTAAATCCTCTGAAGGGTAAGTGGTTAAACTGGAACATAGGCAAAAATCAACTCAGTTGCTGAAAGTGCCTGAAAAACTGAAGGTTTAACCTCTTGCCGCCCAGCCACTGCATAAAAACGTTTGCAGGGCGGCACGGCTGCGCAAAAGCACGTTTTAAAACGTGCTCCTGAGATTATTGCGGGCAGGGGGCGCGCGCACACGCTCCCGCCAACCCGCGGGTGTCACAATTTGATCCCCGAGGGATCAATCATTTGGTTTCAGCCAGTGATGTCCGGTCCCTGTCCTATCCTGTCCTGTGTTGACAGTTACACAGGACAGGATATGATGTCATTCTTCCCTGGCTGGGCACATTCGTCCCAGAGAGAGAAGAAGACAGAAGAAATGTGAGTACAAAAGCACTACACATTCAGTTAGAACACACCCAGGACACATGTAACCCCCTGATTGCCCCCCCCCCCAGTTAACCCCTTCACTGCCCTGTCACCAGTGTTATTGATCAGTGAACAGATTTTTATTGATCACTGTATCAGTGTCCCTGGCGACTTCAAATAGTGTTAGCGCCCCTCCCAGATAGCGCCAGATTGCCGGCTAGTACACCAGTAATCCCATTTAACCCCTTGATCGCCCCCCCCCCCATTTAACCCCTTCACTGCCCTGTCACCAGTGTCATTGATTACAGTGAACAGATTTTTACTGATCACTGTATTAGTGTCACTGGTGACTTCCGATAGTGTTAGCGTCAGTTAGCGCCCCTCCCAGATAGCGTAAGATTGCCGCTAGTACACAGGTAATCACATTTGACCCCTTGATTGCCAAAAACACGGTCACGCTAAACCTCCATTGCTAGTATAGTGTCTGACTGGATCAATATCTTTGATCAGATCAGCGCTATACCAGAGTTCACATTACTATAGTATCCCCAAAAACTCAAGTGTTAGCGGGATCACCCCCGACACCTGCCAGCACCTGCGTTTAGCCCCTACGCTCCCCCTTCTCCCCCAGCAAGTGCAGTGTCAGTAGATAACTGTCACTTGATACATTACACACAAAACCGCAGTGTTCACAGAATCAGGCCTGATCTCTGTTAGCACTTGTTTGCAAATTTTTTGTAGCGGTTCAACCAGTCCCTGACAGCCAGGCGCTCTTTTTCCCGTGAGTCGCACTAGGTACCTGTAAATTTAGTGGCCAAAATGTCCAAGCAAAGGTACTCTAGTGAAGAGGCCTATAGGATTCTGAGCATGTCAGGTGAGAGCAAAGGGGAAGACTACCTGACAGAATCAGGCTCAGAATACGAACCTATAGACAGCAGCGGCACCCTGACAGGAAGCTCAGACGATGAAGAAGTGGTCCCTGCTAAGATCAGGTGTACCCGACCCCATTTCCAGGTTGCTGAGGTGGTACAAATGCATGATGACTCTCATATGCAGCAGAGTGTCAGTACTAGTGCAGCACTACCTTATAGTGAACTGGCGAGCACCAGCGGCCCAGTACATCTTGGTCTTATACATAGCAGCACTGCAGCATCACTTGGTGACGTGGCGAGTCCCATAAGTGCAGTACAAGCTGGTGCGGTGGCGAGCACAAGTATTGTCCCACGGGCACCAAGAATTCGCAGACAGGTCCGTAGAGCCCCTAGTATCCTTCCGGATGTGCTTGCAAATCCCGATTGACAGCCCACAAATTCTGCAGCACACTTACTTCCCCCATTCACTGCCCAACCCGGAATTCAGGTGGAAACAGCAAATTTAAATACTCCCCGTGATTTTTTTTTAAGCTGTTTTTCACAGATGATCTTTATGCATTGATTGTGGATCAAAGCAATTTATATGCACGACAATTTATCGCCGCCAACCCAAATTTAAACCTTGCCAAACCATTCGCATGGAAACCCATTACGGTTTCAAAATTTAAAGTTTTTTTGGGCCTAACCCTCAACATGGGCATTAATAAAAAAAATCAATTGCAGTTGTATTGGTCCACAGACCCGCTTGTTCATATATCCATGTTCTCTACTGCCATGGCCAGGCATACAGTTGCAAGAGAAAGTATGTGAACCCCTTAGGATTACATGGAGTTTTGCATGAATTGGGCATAAAATGTGCTCTGAACGTCATCTAAGTCACAACAATAGAAGAACACAGTCTGCTGAACATAATACTACACAAACATTAGATGTTGCCATTATTTAATTGCACATAACATGTAAACATTCACAGTGCAGGGAGGAAAAAGTATGTGAACCTTTTGACTTAATAGCTGGTGGACCCTCCTTTGGGTCATTGTCCTGTTGCATCACCCATCCTCTGCGAAGCTTCAGTTGGCGGACAGATGGTCGTACGTTTTCCTGCAAAATGTCTTGATAAACTCTGGAATTCATTTTCCCATCAATGACAACAATCCGTCCAGGCCCTGAGGCAGCAAAGCAGCCCCAAACCATGATGCTCCCTCCGCCATGTTTTACAGTGGGGATGAGGTTTTGATGTTGGTGTGCTGTGCCTTTTTTTCTCTACACATAGTGTTGTGTGTTCTTCCCAAACAACTCAATCTTGGTTTCATCTGTCCACAGTATATTTTGCCAGTAGTGCTGTGGAACATCCAGGTGCTCTTTTGCAAACTGAAAACTTGCTGCAATATTCTTTTTGGACACCAATGGCTTCCTCCGTGGTGTCCTCCCATGTACTCCATTCTTGTTTAATGTTTTCCTTATTGTAGATGTGTCAACAAAAATGTTAGCATGTGCCAGAGATTTCTGTAGGTCTTTAGCTGACACTCTGGGATTCTTCTTTACCTCATGCAGCATTCTGCGCTGTGCTCTTGCAGTCATTTTTACAGGACAATCACGCCTAGGGAGAGTAGCAACAGTGCTAAACTTTCTCCATTTGTAGACAGTCTGTCTTACCGTGGACACATGAACATCAAGGCTTTTGGAGATACTTTTGTAACCCTTTCCAGCTTCATGCAAGTCAACAATTCTTGATTGTAGGTCTTCTGAGAGCTCTTTTCTGCAAGGCATGGTTCACATCAGACAGTGCTTCTTGAAACCAGTAAACCCAAAACAGGTGTGTGTTTTTAAGGGCAGGACAGCTGTCAGCAACACATCCAATATCATCACACTGATTGGAGTCAAGGTTGGCTCACTCCTGGCTCCAATTAGCTCTGGGAGAAGTCATTAAGCTAGGGCCTCACATACTTTTTCCTCCCTGAACTGTGAATGTTTACATGTTATGTGCAATTAAACCATGGCAACATCTAATGTTTGTGTAGTATTATGTTCAGCAGACTGTGTTCTTCTATTGTTGTGACTTAGATGACGTTCAGAGCGCATTTTATGCCCAATTCATGCAAAACTCCACGTAATCCCAAGGGGTTCACATACTTTTTCTTGCAACTGTAGCTATGAGACGATAATGCGTTTTATGCACTTCTACAACAACACACTCAGTCGTCCTCGGAGTGACCCTGAATTTGACTGGCTCCACAAAATTTGGCCCCTCGTAAATCACTTTAACCAAAAATTTGCAGATATGTATACTCCCCATAAAAACATCTGCATCGATGCGTCCCTCATTCAATTTTCTGGCCGCCTTGTAATCAAACAATTTCTCCTCAGCAAGCATGCCAGATATGGGGTCAAGATGTATAAGACCTGTGAGAGGGCAACAGGTTATACATGTAAGTTTCGGATTTACGAGGGAAAAGATAGTCACATGGAGCCCCCCCGGATGCCCAGACTACATGGGGAGCAGTGGCAAGATAGTCTGGGACTTGGCGTCATCCTTTTTCTATATGGGGTACCACTTATACGTGGACAATTTTTATTCAAGCGTGCCACTATTTAGACATTTGTTCAATCTGAGAATTTGCGCATGTGGCACTGTGCAACCTAATCGCCGGGGCTTCCCCCAACGGCCTGTAAATACCCGTCTTAGAAAGGGGGAAAAAGCCTGCTTGAGAAACGAAGAATTGCTCGCAGTGAAGTGGAAGGTCAAACGGGATGTTTACCTCCTGTCTTCCATTCACGAAGATACGACCGTCCAAATTGCCAGGGAAGCTGGTGTTGTTGAGAAGCCCCTCTGTGTCCACGATCATAACCTTAACATGGGAGGGGTGGACTTCAACGACCAGATGATGAAGCCGTACTTAGTTTCCCGAAAAGCCAGACGCTGGTACAAAAAAAAGTGTCTGTTTATTTATTTCAATTGGCTGTATATAATGCTTTTGTTCTCTACAAAGCAACTGGACATAGTGAATCCTACCTAAAATTCCAGTTAGAGATCATCAGAGATGTATCCAGAAGGTGCTGCGCCCCAAACCCCCATCCCAGATGCAGTTAGCCAGCTGCATAAGAGACATTTTCCCGATACCATTCCTGGTACCCCAACCCAAAGAAGACCCCAAAAAAGATGTCTTGTCTGTACCAAATGTGGAATTAGGCGTGACAGCAGCTTTTGTTGTCGCTCCTGTCCTGGCCAACCTGGCCTCTGCGTCAAGCCCTGCTTCCGCCTCTACCATACACTAGTGAACTATTAGTATAGGGTACAGCACGGCACAGTTCAGGGCACATTTACACAGGGTCTCGAAAGATGTTAAATAGTCAGGAAACTGGCTATTGCATTTGGAGAGACCCTACCATCTGTTTTAAAAATGTTTAAAGTTTGAAAAAAAAAAAAAGTTAAAAAAAAAAAAATTAAAAGTACAAATCCCCCCCAAAAAATAAAAAAATTTAAAAAACCAAAAATAAAGTTTTTTTTTGTTGTAATTTTTGTGATTGTCCTACTTTTACTGTTTTATTGTTACTGTTTAATTGTTAACCATTTCTGTTTGCAGGAATGCTTTCAGCTGCAGCACTGACGTGTTTATTCTGACAGCAACAGGAACTTGCTCTCAGAATAGATATAAATCAGTGTGGGCAGCGCTGTCGGATGAGATTTTTCATCTGCAGTTAAAAAAAGAGCATATATGCCGAAGCATGCGGGCCTGGGGTGGCCAGTGGGTGGATGGCCCCTATGCTTCGGCATATATATTTTATATTTGTTGGCACATTTCATGTGTGCCCACCATTAGAAGTGGGTGGATGCAGGGAGGTATTCTAATGGTGGGCATACCACACACTTTTTCTGGCAGAGATTTCTTCTCTTTTTTTCCCATTCAGCACACAGGCTGCATAAAGAAAAAAAAAAGAACATAGCATATACACCCAACAAGGACCAGCGACGTACATCACTGGACTTTGAATGGTTATACCAGGGTGATGCCTGCAGCTGCAGGCATCATCCTGGTATCGTTTTTTTCAGCCAGCGATGTGCTTTAATGTAAAAGCAATCCTAATGGCTAATTAGCTGCAGGATTGCTTTTACAAGCAGCGAGAGAAAATGCCACCCCCCCTCCCTGAGATAGCATTAAAAGTGATTAAAAAAAAAAAAAAATTAAAGGGACAGTGTAAAAATAGTTAAATAAATCAGAAAAAAAAAGGACCCTCGCCCATCCGCACACCTGCGGCCGTAGGCGTTGTGTCAGTATGGAAACAGCGATTGCACCATGCATGTGAGGTATCGCCATGAACGTCAGATCAAGGGCAGTAATTATAGCTCTAGACCTCCTCTGTAAATCTAAAATGGTAGCTTGTAAAGGCTTTTGAAGCGTTGCCTATAGATATTAAAAATGTATGCAGTTTGTCGCCATTGCACAGGGCATGCGCAATTTTAAAGCATGTCGTGTTTGGTATCTATTTACTCAGCATAGCATCATCTTTTATATCATACCAAATTATTGGCCAATATATTGTGTTTTTGTGCATTAAAATTAAAAAAAGTGCATATTTTTCAAAAAAATTGCGTTTGAAAAATCACTGTGTAAGTAATATGTGAGATAACAAATTTCAGCACCCACCATTTTATTTACTAGGGTGTCTGCTCTAAAAAAATATATGTTTGGGGGTTCACTTTAATTTCCTAGCAAAAATACTGATTTTTTTTTATGTGAACAAAAAGTGTCAGAAAAGGCTTGGTCTTCAGGTGGTTAGAAGAGTGAATGATGTGTGGCATAAACTTCTAGTGCTGGCCATAAAATGCCCCCACCCCCCAAAATGAACCCTTTTTGGAAAGTAGACACCCCAAAACTATTTGCTGAGAGGCATGTTGAATCAGTAGAAGAATTTATTTTTTTACCACAAGTTTTTGGAAAATGACAAAAAAAAAAAAAAACAAATTACACAAAATTGTCATTTAAATAATTTATTGCTCACACAAGCCATATGTATATGTGGGATTACTCCCCAAAATACATTCTTCTACTTCTCCCAAGTATGGGGGTACCACAGGTAAGAGACATTTTGGCAGTCTAGCCAAGTACAGGACCCCAAAATCCAATAAGCACTTTCAGGCTTTTAAAGGGCTTTATTTCCTCATTACACTTCCTGACTACCTATCACAGTTTCGGAGGCCCTGGAATGCCAGAACAGCACCAAACCCCCCCCCCCCCCAAATGACCAATTTTTGAAAAGTAGACACCCCAAGGAATTTGAAAAGAAGCATGGTAAGTATTTTGCAGATCTCATTTGTAGCCACAAGTTTTTGGAAAATGAAGAAAGAAAACAAAAACATATTTTTTCTTTTCTTTTTCAAATATATTTCAAAACCTGAAAAATGAGAAAAAAAGAGATCTGCAAAATACTCACCATGCCTCTTTTTAAATTCCTTGGAGTGTCTACTTTCCAAAAAGAGGTCATTTGGGAGGGGGTTGGTGCTATCCTGGCATGTCAGGGCCTTCGAAACTGTGATAGGTAGTGAGGAAGTGAAATGAAGAAGTTACGCACCTTCAGGCTTTCAAAGGGGTCATTGGATTTCAGGCTCCTGTATGTGGCTAGGCTCCCAAAAAGTCTCACACGTGTGGTATCCTCATACTCAGTAGAAGTAGCAGAATGTATTTTGGGGTGTAATTCCACATATACCCATGGCTTGTGCAAGAAATAAATCATTTAAATGACAATTTTGTGTAAAAAAAAAATAAAAATAAATGTTTTTGTCATTTTCCAGAAACTTGTGGAAAAAAAATAAATCTTCCATGGACACAATGGGGTTTATTTACTAAAGCTGGAGAGTCCAAAATCAGACTCCCTTCTGCATAGAAACCAATCAGCTTCCAGGTTTCATTGCCAAAGCTTCATTGAACAAGCTGAGGTTAGAAGCTGATTGGTTTCTATGCAGAAGGGAGTCTGATTTTGGCTTTAGTAAATAAACCCCAATATGTCTCTCAGCAGATAGCTTAGGGTGTCTACTTTCCAAAAAGGGGTCATTTGGGGGGGTTTGTTCTATCCTGGTATTTTAGCACCTCAAAAGATGTGATGGGCGGTCAGAAAGTAAAATCTGTGTAAATTTCAAATTATCTATACCATAGTTTGTAAACGCTATAACTTTCACACAAAAGCAATCAATATAAACTTACTGGGATTTTTTTTACCAAAAACATGTAGCAGAATACATTTTGGCCTAAATTTATGAGGAAATTTGAGTTTACGATATATTTTTTTATAGCTGAAAGTAGAAAATATTGTTTTTTTTCTAAATTTTTGTTTTTTTTCTTTATAGCGCAAAAAATAAAAAGCGCACATGTGATAAAATACCACCAAAAGAAAGCTCTATTTGTGTGAAAAAAAGGACATAAATTTTATTTGGGTACAGCATTGCATGACCGTGCAATTATCATTTGAATTAGTGCAGTGCTGTATAGTAAAAAAAGGCATAAATTACAGTATCTATACCATAGTTTGTAGACGCTATAACTTTCACACAAAGCAATCAATATACACTTATTGGGATTTTTTTTTTTACCAAAAACGTAGCAGAATACATTTTGGCTTAAATTTATGACTAACTTTGAGTTTACGATATATTTTTTATATCTGAAAGTAGAAAATATTGTTTTTTTTCACATTTTTCGTCTTTTTTTGTTTATAGCACAAAAAATAAAAAGCGCATAGGTGATAAAATACCACCAAAAGAAAGCTCTATTTGTGTGAAAAAAAGGACAAAAATTTTGTTTGGGTACAGCATTGCATGACCGTGCAATTACCATTTGAATTAGTGCAACGCCAAACAGCAAAAAAAGGCCTGGTCATTAACCACTTCCAGACCAGACACTTTTACCCCCTTCCTGACCAGGGCAATTTTCAGCTTTCAGCGCTATCACACTTTGAATGACAATTGTGCAGTCATGCAACACTGTACCCAAATTAATTTTTTACCATTTTTTTGAGACAGATAAAGCTTTATTTTGGTGGTATTTATTCACCACTGGGATTTTTATTTTTTTTGCTATGTAATGAAAAAGTCCAAATATTTTGAACAAAAGTGTTTTTTTTTATAAAATTTTGCAAATAAATAATATTGCATCATACATCTTTGCTTTGCCAACATGTATTCCGTTATCTTTTTAGCAAAAAAACAAAAAAAAACAAATTAGTTTATAACCAAAAATTATAATTTTTAAACATTTTTTTTTACATTTTTATTTTTTTTTTTATATTATTATTTTTTATTTTTTTTTTTACATACTGTCACCCTAGCAGTACAGTGTCACCATGGTGACACTGTACTACTTGTGGGGGGTGATGAAGATTTTTTTTTTTTTTTTTACTGATTGCTTTTATACCCATATAGGATGTAAAAGCAATCATTTCTCTTTCTCTCTGTGTGCATTCCTGCACTCACTGAGAAATACTGAGTGAGCTGTGATTGGTCACAGCTTGTCACATGGTACAAGGCTGTTGTGAATAGCATTGTACCATGTAACCTCTGTGATCATTCACAGATTTCACACATAGTAAGCAATGATGTCACAAGTGACATCTTGCTTACTACTTTGCATGTGATCACTGATTGGCCAATCAGTGATCACATGATCGGGACCTCGTACAGAGGTCCCGTCCGACGATCGGTGTTTCACTGTGTCCGGAGGACACAGCGGGCACCGGATCGCGGTGCTGCGCGCTCCCAGGGAGCGCGCACAAGCAGGGTGCGGGGAGGCCATTCATAAACGGCCACCCGACCCTGTACTGCCACCGTCCGGCCGTTTATATACAACGGCCGGTCGGGAAGTGGTTAAGGGGGGGTAAATCCTCAGGAGTGCAAGTGGTTAATATCACTTTAAAATCAATGAAACACAATCAATTTATCTTATTTGCTCCCATTTTGTCTGTTAAATTTACCATTAGAAGCATTTGGTTATACATTCACCGGCCTCTTTATTAAGTACACCTGTTCAAATGCTTCGTAACACAAATTGCTAATCAGCCAATCACATGGCAGCAACTCAATGCATTTAGGCATCTAGATGTGGTGAAGACGACTTGCTGAGGTTCAAAATAAGCATCAGAATAGGGAAGAAAGGGGATTTAAGTGAATTTTAATGTGGCATGGTTGTGTGTGCCAGACGGGCTGGTCAGAGTATTTAAAAAAGCTTATGATCTACTGGGATTTTCATGCACAACCATCTCTAGGATTTACAGAGAATGGCCCAAAAAAAGAACAAATATCCAATGAGCAGCAGTTGTGTGGACGAATATGTCTTGTTGATGTCAGAGGAGAATGGGAAGACTGATTCAAGAGGATAGAAAGGCAACAGTAACTCAAATAAGCACTCCGCTCAACCAAGGTTTGAAGAATACCATCTCGGAATGCACAACACATTGAACCTTGAAGCAGATGGGCTACAGCAGCAGAGGACCACACTCGGTAGCAAGGTGTACCTAATAAAGTGGACGCTGACTGTAGATCACCTTATGGAGAGGAGGAGAGGGAAGGCTGTTTTGTTTTTCCTAACACACTTTCTGTCCTATGGTGAGATACAGCAGCTACTCCCACATTGCTGCTCCCTAGAGTACAGTAAATAAGCTGTCAGCCTAGCACAGGAAGTGACAGGATCACTAGATGAAAAAAAAATTCAGATACCACATACAAGGACTGGGAGAGTGCAATATATAATATTTTTGGTAATGGGAGTTTAGATACACTTTAACACACAGAGAAAGTCTCTAACCCCTTGATGTAGCAGTGAGGGGTGGCTGAAAGGCAGTAATTTAGTCTTCACATTCACTGGGGTTTATTAACCACTTCCAGTCCGGACACTTTTACCCCGTTCCTGTGCAGGCCAATTTTCAGCTTTCAGTGCGATCACACTTTGAATGACAATTGCGCGGTCATGCAACACTATACCCATATGAATATTTTAGCATTTTTTTGAGACAGATAAAGCTTTATTTTGGTGGTATTTAATCACCACTGGGATTTTTATTTTTTTTGCTATGTAAATTAAAAAGTCCAAAAATTTTGAAAAAAAGTGTTTTTCTTATAAAATTTTGCAAATAAATCATAAAATTTAATCATAAATCTTGGCCAACATTTATTCCATTATATTTTTAGTAAAAAAAAAAAAATAACCCAAAGTAGTTTATAACCAAAAATTATAATTTTTGGTGACACTGTACTACTTGTGGGGGGGGGTGATGAAGATTTTTTTTTTTTTTACACCGATAGCTTTTACACCCATAAAGGATGTAAAAGCAATCATTTCTCCTTGCAAATAAATAATATTTCATCATACATCTTTGCTTTGCCAACATGTATTCCGTTATCTTTTTAGCAAAAAAACAAAAAAAAACAAATTAGTTTATAACCAAAAATTATAATTTTTAAACATTTTTTTTTACATTTTTATTTTATTTTTTTATATTATTTTTTATTTATTTTTTTTTTACATACTGTCACCCTAGCAGTACAGTGTCACCATGGTGACACTGTACTACTTGTGGGGGGTGATGAAGATTTTTTTTTTTTTTTTTTACTGATTGCTTTTATACCCATATAGGATGTAAAAGCAATCATTTCTCTTTCTCTCTGTGTGCATTCCTGCACTCATTGAGAACTACTGAGTGAGCTGTGATTGGTCACAGCTTGTCATATGGTACAAGGCTGTTGTGAATAGCCTTGTACCATGTGACCTCTGTGATCACAGATTTCACACATAGTAAGCAATGATGTCACAAGTGAAATCTTGTTTACTACTCTGCATGTTATCACTGATTGGCCAATCAGTGATCACATGATCGGGACCACGTACAGAGGTCCCGTCTGACGATCGGTGTTCCACTGTGTCCGGAGGACACAGCGGGCACCGGATCGCGGTGCTGCGCGCTCCCAGGGAGCGCACACAAGCAGGATGCGGGGAGGCCGTTTATAAACGGCCACCCGACCCTGCACTGCCACCAACCAGCCGTTTATATACAACGGCTGGACGGGAGGAGGTTAAAGTGCAAAATCAAGCTCACTTCTGCACACTCCAGCTTTAGTAAATAAACTCCATTATGTTTTTTTCATGCAATAGTTGTTTAGAAATTAGCATTATAGCCACATTTGCTCAACACCTTGACCCAGTTTTACTAAAGGCATAGAGCATTTTCCAGTTTAAAGCTGAACCCCAGGACAAAAAATACAATCTTCAATAACCACAAAAAATATAAATGCATTCTGTGTGCACCAAAACATTTGCAAACCCAATTATTACCTTGTAAAAGAAGAAGTGACATCTTTACAGTGCTGCACATGAGAAGAGATGTGGGAGGAACCTAGCAGATCCTCCCACTACTGGCTGCCTGTAGACAACTTCAGGAGGTGGCAGATATAAGACCAGTAAAGCTAACCATATACTATACAGTAATTCTATTCAAGAATTTTCATGGAAGAACCCTGAATTTTTGAAAGGTTAAGGGGGTCAAATTGATGCTCGTTTTTAAAGGCAGCGACAAGAAAATTTAAAGGGGGAAGTAGAAAGTTTTTCATGAATGATCTATTTCTAACTGTATGTGGTTTTCATTCAGAAAAGTCCATTCATTTTAAAATAAAATAAAAGCAAACAAAATTTTGAAGTACATTCAAACATTTGTCAAGGGATTGAATACACTGAGAATTTTCTGACGAATATCTGTTTGAAAATGTTCTAGAGCAGGGGTGGGCAAACTTTTTGACTTGAGGGCCGCAATGGGTTCATATATTGGACCCGGGGGCCGGACCAAGAGTAGATGAATGATGTGTATGTGTCATCCATAGTAAGTATAGTAATATTCCCCCATAGTAAGCATAGTAACTAATCCCCCATATAGTAATTCATCCCCCATATAGTAATTCATCCCCCATATAGTAATTCATCCCCCATATAGTAATTCATCCCCCATATAGTAATTCATCCCCCATATAGTAATTCATCCCCCATATAATAATTCATCCCCCATATAGTAATTCATCCCCCATATAGTAATTCATCCCCCATAGTAATTCATCCCCCATAGTAATTCATCCCCCCTATAGTAATTCATTCCCCATATTAATTCATCCCCCATATAGTAATTCATCCCCCATATAGTAATTCATCCCCCATATAGTAATTCATTCCCCATATTAAATCATCCCCCATATTAAGTCCCCCCTGTGTCAATTCACTTACCTTTGCTCCACGCGTTCCTCTCGCCGTGTTCCCGCGCCGTTCCGGTGTAGCATGAAAATCTGTCTCCTATGAGGATCTGTCCCCCTCGACGTATCTGCGCATGTGCCAGTTTCAGGCATTAGCAGCCGATCGGCGATCTCCGGCACATGCGCAGATACGTCGAGGGGGACAGATCCTCATAGGAGACAGATTTTCATGCTACACCAGTCTTCAGGGCGGACTGTGAGAGGAGCCTAGCGGGAGCCTAGCTCCGCGGGCCGGATTAAAAGGTCCGCCGGGCCGTATACGGCCCGCGGGCCGTAGTTTGCCCATTGCTGTTCTAGAGCATGGACAGCTTAACTTTGCACAAATAAAGTGATATCCTAATTACAGGAAGCTCCTGCACAAAGTGTAAACACTTCTTTCTGGGGGGTACCTGCACAGATCTGGAAAAAAAAAAAATACACAAAGCATAGCAATATTTAAGTAAGAATAGACATGCCTCTAGTATTTTAGGCAAGATTTGCTTTAACCACTTTCGAGCCGCCCACCCACAACGTACTGCGAACAGGCCGCAGCTACAGGACCAGCAAAGTATCCTTACGTCACTGGTCTTTTGCCAACACAGTAGGGGGAGAGCAGGCATGCAACCCTACACCCCCCACCCCCACGTCTGCTGTGTCCACCGGACACAGCACAATGAGAATGCCAGTAATTGGGACTCATTCATCACGTGATCGCTATGCGAGCACATTATCAGAATGACTACAAAGCTTTTATGAATCAATCTGAATTATGCCATCCAGGGCGAGAACAGACACGGCACGGAGTAAAAGCACTATATTTTACACACACAGGTTAAATTAGTGCATTTAACTCTTTGATCACCCCATCACTCAGCCAGTGCCATTAGTACAGTGTAAGTATATAGCATGTTTCACTGATCACTGCTTTGCTGCCAATAGCGATATCAGATAGCCTGAGGGTAAGTTAGCGCCCCTCCTAGCCAGGGTCAGCTAGCGTTAGATTGCCCGCACACTATCGCACTCACTCTAAAGGTCGCTGATCACAGCCATTAGCAGTATAGTGTTTGTACAGATTATATATTGATCACTAATAGAACTATAGTAGAGCCTCCTTTGTATAGTGTCCTCAAAAATTCAGTGTTAGCAGTATCAGCCCCATTTGCTGTCAGCACTAGCGTTTAGTCCCCCCGCTGTTTTTCACGGAAGATTTTTATCAATTGATTGTGGGTGAAAGCAATTTATACACACAATAATACATCGCCGCCCACCCAAATTCAGCTCTTGCCAGACAATTCGCATGGAAACCTATCACAGTTTATGAATTTAAAAAACTTTTTTGGGCCTAACCCTCAGCATGAGCATTACAAAAAAGAATGAATTGCAGTCATATTGGTCCACAGAGCCGATTCATCATATGCCCATGTTCTCTCTGGTTACATATATGCCCAACATGGATTAGCAACGTACTGGTACATCGCTGGACTTTAAGTGGTTATAACGGGATGATGCCTGCAGCTACAGGCATTATCCTGGTATCGTTTTTTTTCAGCTGGCGGTCACCTTTCATGTAAAAACAATCCTAGCCAGTGATTAGCTGCTGGATTGCTTTTGCAAGCAGCAGGAAGGGACACCCCCCACCCTTCCTCGCCTGTCCCACCGGGGAACCTAAAAATGCAGCCGGCAGTTCCGCTGGCTGAAAATAGAGCTGATCATAGATTCAAATGCCTCCAATCATCTCTATGGTCTAAGACGGGGTCCTCAAACTACAGCCTGCGGGCCACATGCGGCACGCCGAGGCCATTTATCCGGCCCGCCAGCAGGGGCGTATTTTCCGCGAAGAAGGGACACTAAGTACAGGGGTGGGCAGGGGGCTGCTATACCTTACCTGGCTCTGGTCCCAGTCCCACTACGATCAAGTCCAGGAAGCGCTGCTCCTTCATTCACTCCGGCCACTCCCTCTCTCCTGCCGCTTGGCTCTGCCTCCTCACCGGTGATTGGGCACCAGAACTGTAGCTCAGGAAAGGCACACAGGCGGCCAATCACCTGCGAGAAGGCGGAGCCGAGTGGCCCCGCGAACATCGAGTGATGGAAAGGCTGGAGTGAAGAAGGACAGCTGACAGGTAAGTGTGCCATGCTGATGGTGCTGCTGCAACCAGGTATGCTGGCTGCAGCAGCACCATGCTGGAGCAGGGGTCAGCAAGTTAAGTGTCATTGGTGTCAGTGGGAGGAATAGTGCCTCATCATTGGTGTCACTGATACTAATGATGGGGCATTATTCCACCCACTGACACCAATGATGGGGCACTATTCCTCCCCCCACTGACACCAACGATGGGGTACTATTATTCCCCCCACTGACACCAACGATGGGGTACTATTCCTCCCACTGACACCAATGACGGGGCACTTTCCCCCCCCCCCCCCCCCCACTGACACCAATGACGTAATATTCCTCCCACTGACACCAAAGATGGGGCACTATTCTTACCACTGGCACCAATGATGGGACACTGTTCCTCCCACTGACACCAATGATGGGACACTATTCCTCCCACTAACACCAATGATGGGACACTATCCCCTTCTCCCACTGACACCAATGATGGGACACTATCCCCTTCCCCCACTGACACCAATGATGGGACACTATCCCCTTCCCCCACTGACACCAACAACGGGGCGCTATTCCTCCCCACCCCCCGACACCAACAATGGGGCACTATTCCTCCCACTGACACCAACGATGGGGCACTATTCCTCCCACTGACACCAACGATGGGGCACTATTCCTCCCACTGACACCAACGATGGGGCACTATTCCTCCCACTGACACCAACGATGGGGCACTATTCCTCCCACTGACACCAACGATGGGGCACTATTCCTCCCACTGACACCAACGATGGGGCACTATTCCTCCCACTGACACCAACGATGGGGCACTATTCCTCCCACTGACACCAACGATGGGGCACTATTCCTCCCACTGACACCAACGATGGGGCACTATTCCTCCCACTGACACCAACGATGGGGCACTATTCCTCCCACTGACACCAACGATGGGGCACTATTCCTCCCACTGACACCAACGATGGGGCACTATTCCTCCCACTGACACCAACGATGGGGCACTATTCCTCCCACTGACACCAACGATGGGGCACTATTCCTCCCACTGACACCAACGATGGGGCACTATTCCTCCCACTGACACCAACGATTGCGCACTATTCCTCCCACTGACACCAACGATGGGGCACTATTCCTCCCACTGACACCAACGATGGGGCACTATTCCTCCCACTGACACCAACGATGGGGCACTATTCCTCCCACTGACACCAACGATGGGGCACTATTCCTCCCACTGACACCAACGATGGGGCACTATTCCTCCCACTGACGCCAACGATGGGGCACTATTCCTCCCACTGACGCCAACGATGGGGCACTATTCCTCCCACTGACACCAACGATGGGGCACTATTCTTCCCACTGACACCAACGATGGGGCACTATTTCTCCCACTGACACCAACGATGGGGCACTATTCCTCCCACTGACACCAACGATGGGGCACTATTCCTCCCACTGACACCAACGATGGGGCACTATTCCTCCCACTGACACCAACGATGGGGCACTATTCCTCCCACTGACACCAACGATGGGGCACTATTCCTCCCACTGACACCAACAATTGCGCACTATTCCTCCCACTGACACCAACGATGGGGCACTATTCCTCCCACTGACACCAACGATGGGGCACTATTCCTCCCACTGACACTAATGATGGGGCACGATTCTTCCCACTGACACCAATAATGGGGCACGATTCCTCCCACTGACACCAATGATGGGGCACTATTCCTCCCACTGACACCAATGTTGGGGCACTATTTCGCTCCATAAGACACACTTGGGGGGAAATGTCTGTGCATCTTTTGGAGCAGCCGGCCCAGTATTCCCGCCGCCGTTGTATGTCCGCAGTCTCTGGTCATCTCCTGTACTGTGTCTGCGTTTGTTCATAGTTTTTTTTTTTTTTTAAACTATAGTCCGGCCCTCCAACGGTCTGAAGGACAGTGAACTGGCCCCCCGTTTAAAAGGTTTGAGGACCCCTGGTCTAAGAGATCGGAAGCTACAAGCATTTTGTCATTTCTGTTTCGCCGGATATAAACAGCGCCATATTAAAATTGGGAAAGCATCTGATCACACAGATCTTGGTGTGATCAGATGCTTTAAGGGCAGAGAAGACAATCTAATAGAACCCAGATTTCTTAGAAAAGAATACCTGTCACTGCCTATTGCCATCACATGGGATATTGACATTACTTGCAATAATAAAATAAAAAAAAAAAAAAAAAAAAAAAAGTACAGTGCAGAAATAATTAAAAAAGCAAAATAAATAATAAAAAAAATAATTCACCCCCACACTCGCACACAAAGGCAAAACGCAAGCGGCAGTCCCATGGTGGTATGTAAACAGAGATTGCACCATGCATGTGAGGCATTAACTCGAACATCAGATTGAGGGCAGTAATTCTAGCACTAGACTTCCTGTGTAAATATAAAGTAGTGACCTGTAAAGACTTTTAAAGCGTTGCCTATGGATATTACAAAAATTACAGAATTTGTCGCCCTTTGCACAGGTATGCGCAATTTTAAAGCATGTCATGTTTGGTATCCATTTAATCGACGTACCATCATCTTTTATATTCTATCGAACAATTGGCCAATATATTGTGTTTTTGTGCATTTAAATTCTAAAAAGTGTACTTTTTCCCAAACAATTTGTGTTTGAAAAATCACTGCGCAAATACTGTGTGACAAAAAATTTCAACACCCACCAATTTATTCTCTAGGATCTCTGCTTTACAAACAGTTTTTTGCAAGCAAACAAAAAGTGTAAGAAAAGGCTTGGTCTTGAAATGCTTAGAAAATAGGGCGATGTCTGGCATAAGCTTCTAATGTTGGCCCTGAAATGCCAGGATAGTAGAAGCGCCCCTGCCTCAAATGACCCCTTTTTGGAAAGCAGACACTCCAAAGTATTTGCTAAGAGGCATGGTAACTATTTGCAGATCTCAAGTTTTTGGAAAACAAAGAAAGAAAAACGAAAATGTATTTTTCTTTTATTATTTTTCAAAAAACTTTGACCCTTTCAGTTCAACAAAAGCTGCCATTTCAGCCAGTCTGGGCTATCCCCTTGGTGAAACTTACCAGTAAGGGAGGGGGGGGGGGTTCTGGTAGCTATTCCTTTGCCAGACTGTTTTTAGAATTGCAACCCTGCCCTGTAGCAAACTTGTCTTGGTATTACACAAGAACAAGATGGTGCTTAATCCAAATATTTCCTTTTTAAACAAAGGTGATTTCTGATTTCCACTTGAACGTAGATATTGTTTTACCCTCCCAATGCCATTCTCCAAAATTACCTAAGGAAGCAGCTTTTCACTGTTTGGGTAGTGCGAGCTGTGAGGGTATCAGGGCAACTGCCTCTATCAGAAAATCTGACTATTTGTTTCACCTCATGGGGGCAAACAGGGATCTTCAGCTTCGTGCTCCATGGTTGCTTAGCGAATTGGCCAGATCTGTTCTCGGTTTTATTCCCTTAAAGGAAAGGAGCCCCATTTCTGATTAAGGCTCATTCTACTAGATCTGATGGCACATTTTGGGCGATAAGCCAACAGGCTATTGTTGCACCGAACACAACAGACTTTTGCCAAGTTGTACCATGTGGATGTTCAAGCTTGGACTGATGGTAGTTTTAGCTGCAAGGTTTGCAGCAGGCCGACATTTGAACCTTGGTTGGCCTTATTAGACTGGAAGTTTTTTTTTTAGGGTTGTTGGCTATACAGTTTTTGTTGCTTAATGGTTACTCTCGTCTAATTTGCTGCTTTGGGATGTCCCATCTATTATGATGAAACCAATGTCCTGTACAGTACAATCAAGAAAACTGGATTTATTTAATACCTGTAAAGTTATTTTTTTTTTGGAGTATAGTACAGGATATGAGACCCTACCCTGTGTGCCTTTGGTCCTTCATTGCTTGCTACAAAACTGAGAATCACATGGTGGGAGAGGTTTTATACAAATGGCTTTGCCAGTATCCAATCACCTGAAGGTGGCAGCATATAATCCATCCATTATAATGACAACCTGTGCTGTATTCCAAGTAAAGAATTTTACAGGTAAATAAAAATCCAATTTTAGAAGCTTAAACAAGCAACATGGAGCCTGTAAACATGTATGACAGCAGAACACATTTTAAAGCAAACCTGAATTCATTTTCCTCCCTTTGCATTTTTGTTCAGCTTAGCACTGGCATATGATTTTGCCCTCTGCATGGGTGTGGACCTAGATTAGTTCTGAGAATGTTTTCACTAATGTTCCAAATGTTGCAGTAAAACTGTATATCACTGCGATATCTAATGTGTGTTGCACAATCGTCTTTTAGTATGTGCATGTTTGTGTTCATATGTGTATGTGTGAGGGCATGGGGTTTTTATTTTTTATAATTTTACAACATATTAAATAGCTTTAAAAAAAAAATGTCACTTTACTTTATTAACAAGGGAGCCTATAAGCCCCCTATTTAAGGCATCAGGGGTCTATTGCACTCCCAATGGCTCCCCTGCACTCAATGCACTGAGATCTGAGACACATGATCCCCAATTCACTCCCAATACAAGCTCTGTTAGCCAGAGATAAGGATGAGCTAAGGCTTTGCCGAGTTCAGCGGAATATTAGCTCATTCCTATTCCTAGTCTAAAACATGATAGAAGGCTGCCATCCTAATCAGCTAAGACTGTGGAATTCCCTGCCCCACAGCTGCACACAAAAAAGGGGTGGGAATGTTGGTGACATCATTGACCTAACTTGGCCAGCCAAATTTGGACAATGTCAATGGCCTAATAAGGTTCCCCCATCTTGCAGCCGATACCCGCAGTGGTTCCCAGGCTTTGCCATTTCTCACAGGGAGCCAGTATCACAGTAAGCAGTCAGCATGGCTGCCCACAGAGGAGATAGAGAAACTTTCGTTCCCCGATCACTTCTGTGACAAACAATCCCAAAAGTGAGGATTTAGTCACTTCAGATTTCAGAGCTGTCATTTCCTGGCTGTAACAGTCAGGGAAGCATCTAACCAAGCATGACCTGTGCTTGGCTAGTTGCTTTGGAGGGCAGGGGAAACATCAGGGGTCTAATAGACCCTGAGGCCTCCATGAAAAAATACCTGTCACCTGTTCAAAACTATCACAAGAGGGCTAGTTCACCCCTTTGTGAGAGCAACAAAGTTAAATGAAAAAAAAAAGTATTTAAAAAAAATGTAGGTAAAATAATGATTAACAAAAAAAAATAATAAATTAAAAGCATCGGTGGTGGGGATCCAACCAAACAAGCAAATGCAAACGTAGATCATGCATGCATGTAACCAGCGATTGCACCAGGTGTTGCCACGAATGTCAAAATGAGGGCAATAATTCTAAGGCTATCATTCGCAATTACCTCTAAACTGCTATCCTGTAAAGGCTTTTAAAGGGTCACCTGTGGACAATATTGGGTATCGTAGTTTGTTGCCATTTCACAGGTGCATGCTATTTTAAATCTTGACATATTTGGTATGTATTCACTTAAAACATCTTTTATATTTTACCAAAATAAAGTGGGTATTATAGTGTGTTTGTGTGCACCAAAAAACATTTTTGTGTATTTTTTTTTCCTGAAAATGTGCATTTGATAAATGGCTGCACAAATATCATGTGATATAAAAAAAATTGCAATAGCCACAATGTACAGAAAACATGTTTGGTTGTTTTAACAAAAAAAAAAAATCAAATTTTAACATGTGGAAAAAAATAAAAAAATTGCTCTGGTAAGCAAGCAGCTAATTATCTCTTATTTGCTATATTTTTTTCCATGAAAGTGGAGTTACACTTTAAGTCATCTTGTCACAGAGCTGTGCAGTAAATGTATGCTGAGCTACGCATGCGCAGTGAGAAGGATTTGACAGAAGAAACCAATAGGGCCCTATTTGTAGACGTATTTCCACTTTAAGGCTCCATGCAAACTAACTTTTTTTAGGCTCAAAATACGCTGGATAGAAAATGCTGGTAACAGCATTTTTAGGAGATTTATTTTATCTTTATTAGTGTTTTTACAGTACATGTAAAAGGGGAAAAAAAAAGCAAGAAAAAAAAAGCTGTTAGGATCATTTTAGTAGCGTTTAGCATTTTTTTCTGCTGGAAAAACGCTCCATAAAACTACAAAATCTATTTTTTTCTGCTTCTAGACACTTAGACACTGAAGCTCAAAAAAATGCTAAATAGCCTAAAGTAGTGTGCATGAACACACAGGATAACACTATTTGGCTTCTAGGAGCAGAAAAAAAAAAAAACGCTAGTGTGCATGAAGCCTAAAGGCTTGCATAGATAAGTGTTGCTGACAAACTGCGCAAGTCAGCAAAAGGCTGCATTTCATCGGATTTACTTGCAATGCAAACACTTAGGATCTGCTGCATCCAAAGAAATACAACGCAAAGCAGGTCAAAAGACAACCTCAGAACTGGTCACTATACTGCACTATTGAAGTTAATGGCCCTATTTACAGGTGAAACTCGAAAAATTAGAATATCATGCAAAAATTCATTTATTTCAGTAATGCAACTTAAAAGGTGAAACTAATATATGAGATAGACTCATTACATGCAAAGCAAGAAAGTTCAAGACATGATTTGTCATAATTGTGATGATTATGGCTTACAGCTCATGAAAACCCCAAATCCACAATCTTAGAAAATTAGAATATTACATGCAATCCATAAAACAAGGATTGCACAGAGAACAATATCGGACCTCTGAAAAGTATAAGCATGCATATGTACTCCGTACTTGGTTTGGGCCCCTTTTGCAGCAATTACTGCCTTAATGCGGGGGTGGCATGGGAGCTAACAGCCTATGACACTGCTGAGGTGTTATGGAAGACCAGGATGCTTCAATATCGGCCTTCAGCTTTTCTGCATTGTTCTGTCTCATGTCTCTCATCTTTCTCTATAGGGTTCAGGTCAGGCAAGTTTCAAGTGTCAATGATGGTTTTCTGCACAACTGTCAGGTCAGCAGTCTTTTCCATGATCGTGATTCCTACTGAACCAGACTGTGAGACCATTTAAAGGCTCAGGAACCCTTTGCAGGTGTTATGGCTTAATTAGCCAATTAGAGTGGGACACTTCGAGCCTAGAATATTGCACCTTTTCACAATATTCTAATTTTCTGAGATTGTGGATTTGGGGTTTTCATGAGCTATAAGCCATAATCATTACAAATTATGACAAATCACGGCTTGAACTATCTTGCTTTGCATGTAATGAGTCTATCGCATATATTAGTTTCACCTTTTAAGTTGCGTTACTGAAATAAATTAACTTTTGCACGATATTCTAATTTTTCGAGTTTCACCTGTATGCGGTTTCTTTATAGTGTGATAGACTGTATCCCCTGAGGAAGCCCGAATGGGTGAAACTTGTCAAGAATCATCACAACATTTATGTTAAATCCTTGGGAATTATATGTGAGATTGTACTCTACCAAAAAACCTCCAAATTGTTTTGTTTTTAATTGTTTTTTTAAAAATCATTTTGTAATAAAGAATTGTGGATTTCATCTTTGGAACTTTTTTGTTATGACTTGGCACCTTGAAAGTCCTATGCTTCCTCTTTTCGGGTCTATTTAATGTTGGGGATGTGGTGCTAGGATCCCTCTATATGACTCACTGCTGACAAATACAGACATTCTATAAAGCCACTTACGCAAACAGAGGAGAACCTGCTAAATTTGACAAAATCTGGGGAAGAGGGAGGGAGCTGTGTCAATTCTACATCTACAGTGTCAGATTATTTCATTATAATTGGTTAACGGGTTCTTATTGTGATCCCTTCGTAGACTTTCAAAATTGAAGTGTTACTAAACTCACACCAGTAAAATCAGTCTGCATATGCTGTAAAGCATGCTTGTTATACTCATTGTGGAACCTAAGGGGTTAATTCTCCACATTGTGTAAAAAAGGATGTTTGATCCGGTCTTCTTTGATTCTCCCCTTGTTCCAGTGTCTCCTAAATAAAACAGAAGCTCAGGGGGCAAGTTGCACATGCTCATTCTGGAGTGTATTGCTAGAGAGTGTGTTTTCTTGGTAGAGTGCATGTGATAAGCACAGGGCCAATCAGCACTGTCCAGACAGAGGTCAGGGGTCCTGCATCCTCCTACAGGAGAATTAAAACTCCTCCTATAAGCTATAACCAGCACTCTGCTAGACACTGATAGAAGTCACAAGACTGCTATATACTGCTGATGAGAAAAGGTATTTAGCAGTTTATATTTATTAAAATAATTGCATGTTCATGTTCTGTGTACTGTGAGAGACCAGATATAGTAAATGCAGGGTCTTGGGTTTAGTTACACTTGAATTGCTATATGAAAGCCTCCTTTGCCCCTAGAGGTTACTAGGGACATATCCGATTTCTGATTATATACAGTGCATCCAGAAATTAATTTTTTTCCCCTCAACAAACAATACCCCATAATGACGTGAAAGAAATTAGTTTTGAAATCTTTGCAATTTATTAAGAAAAAAAAAAAAAACACATGTACATAAGTATTTACAGACTTTGCTCAATACTTCGTTGAAGCACCTTTAGCACCAATTACAGCCTCAAGTAATTTTGAGTATGATGCTACAAGCTTGGTACACCTATTTTTAGGCAATTTATCCCATTTTTACTTGCAGTACCCCACAAGCTTCATCAGGTTGGATGGGGGGTGTTGGTGCACAGCCATTTTCAGATCTCTCCAGAGATGTTCAATCGGATTAAAGTCTGGGCCACTCCAGGACATTCACAGAGTTGGCCCATAGCCACTCCTTTGTTATGTGGGCTGTGTGCTTAGGGTTTTTGTCCTGTTGAAAGATGAACCATCGCCCCAGTCTAAGGTCCAGAGCGCTCTGGAACAGGTCTTCATCAAGAATGTCTCTGTACATTGCTGCATTCATCTTTCCTTGGATCCTGACTAGTCCCCCAGTTCCTGCCGCTGAAAAACATACCCACAGCATAATGCTGCCACCACCATGCTTCACTGTAGGATGGTATTGGCCAGGTGGTGAGCGGTGCTTGGTTTCCTGCAGATATGACGCTTGGCATTCAGGCCAAACAGTTCAATCTTTGTTTCATCAGACCAGAGAGTTTCATTTCACATGGTCTGAGAGTCCCTCAGGTGCCTTTTCACAAACTCCAGGCAGGCTGCCATTTGCCTTTTACGGAGGAGTGGCTTCTGTCTGGCCACTCTACCATACAGGCCTGATTGGAGTGCTGCAGAGGTGGTTGTTCTTCTGGAAGGTTTTCCTCTCTCCAGAGACACGCTGGAGCTCTTTCACAGTGACCATCGGGGTGCTTGGTTACCTCCCTGGCTAAGGCCCTTCTCCCTCGATCGCTCATTTTGGCCAGGCGGCCTGCTCTAGGGAGATTCCTGGTGGTTCAAAACTTTTTCTGTACCCTTCACCAGATCTGTGCCTTTATACAATCCTGTCTCCGAGGTCTACGGGACAATTGCTTGGACTTCATGGCTTGGTTTGTGCTCTGACATGCACTGTTAACTGTGGGACCTTATATAGACAGGTTTATGCCTTTCCTAACCATGTCCAAACAACTGAATTTCCCACAGGTGGGAATCAAGTTGTGGAAACATCTCAAGGATAAGTGGGAACAGGATGCACCAGAGCTCAATTTTGAGTGTCATGGAAAAGGCTGTGAATACTTATGTACATGTGGTATTTTTTATTTTTAATAAATTGCAAACATTTCAAAACAAACTTCTTTCATGTTGTCATTATGGGGTATTGTTTGTAGAATGTTGAGGGAAAAAATTAATTTAATCCATTTTGGAATAAGGCTGTAACATACCAAAATGTGGCAAAAGTTAAGCGCTGTAACTACTTTCTGGATGCACTGTATCTGATTGAAATTCACCCTTACCATATATTTTATTCAGTGTACAATTCTATTTATCAACTTTTGTATGGCTAATTTATGGAACTGCTATTGTAGCCACCAGTGCCGTGGTATTGTTGTTTTACTGTTTGTGCTGTCTACTGTTTGATGATTGTAGCTGCATTACAATTGAAAAACAATAAAAAGAAAATTTACAAACAAATACAGGCAGATACTTATCCATCATGCCGCCCCATCAGGGAGAATAGGATTGGCTGTGGAGGTATTCTGCAGCAGGACAATGACACCAAACATACTGTACAGCCAATGTCATTAAGAACTATCTTCAGTGTAAAGAAGAACAGGGAATACTGGAAGTGATGGTTTGGCCCCCACAGAGCTCTGATCACAATATCAGGTCTGTCTGGAATTACACGAAGAGACAGAAGGATTTATTGTAGCCTACATTCACAGAAGATCAGTGGCCAGTTCTCCAAGATGTTTGGAAAAAAAAAAAATCCATGTCCTGCTGGCTACTGGCAGGCATACTGGCTGGGGAAGCAGCTAATGGAGTGTGATGGAAAGGCGAGACAGCAGGGGTCTTTTTGACCCCTGATGTTTCATTAAAGAGAGCCTGTCACCAAAAAAAAGCATCAGACTTTTTGTCCCCTATGTGTTAAAGAAAAAAACAAAAAGATAAAAATTTAAGTTACACCCAAGTATTTAAAATTGCAAACGCACATGCATTTTTCGGGGGTGCCAATGTATGAAAACATCAATTGCACTACATATTACATATCACTGCGCACAATATTGACAGCAATAATTTTAGGCTTGTTGTTCCAGGTTAACTCTAAACGGATGACTAGAACCTTTTAAAACATTGTCAATGGAAAATATAGGGTGCCAAATTGGTTGCCATTTCACTAGCACATGCAATTTTTAGGCTAACAGGTTGGGTATCTATTTATTTAAAAAAAAAAAAAAATTGGATAACACATTGCATCTATGTGCCCTAACATTAACTTTGCTAGTGTTTTTTTTTTTTACTGAAATTTTGTGTTTCATAAAGCAGTTCACATAGCAGTTTTTCTAATACTGACCAACATAAAAAGCTGGAACTACCAGTATATTATTCTCTAGGACAGTGTTTCTCAATTATAGACAGTCCCGAGGTACCCTTGAAAATTATGGACAGTCTTGAGGCACCCCATTCTAAAATGTGAAAAACTATTTTAATAATTTTATATAAAGCAGCAACATTCACACACATAGGACACCCAACATTAGAGGTGGTTTATTCTTCCAAAGCAAATACACTTTTGCACACTGGTACTGACTAGTATTTCGATGTTCCTCTTCTCCCTCAGTTTTTCTCCATCACTGAGCTAATGTGACCCCAGCACTGATGGAGGGGGGCAGGGGAGGGTCAAACTAGGAAGCTGAGCAGGCAGCTGAAATCCTCTTTATCAACTAATGATGTCATTGTTTGTCAGGACGCCGGCGGCTAGAAGGTTGTAATGGTGCAAGGTAAAAACCTGTGGCTTTGTATAACTAAAAGGCAGGCTTGTTCCACCCGCTAGCTTGTATACAAGTTTTGGGCAACTTGTAGACATTTTGCCAAGGCACCCCTGAAGAAACCTCAAGGCACCCTAGTTGAGAAAGGCTTCTCTAAGATGTCTGTATTCATAAAATATACAATGTTTTATGAGTTTTACGTAATCCTCAAGCCTAAAATATTTGTTTTAAACATGTAGACGATAATGCTAAAACAGCACTGTTTGTGAAAACCACTGGGTTTTTAATTTTTTGCTATATAAATAAAAAAAATACCAAAAATTGGGGGGAAAAAAAAAACCCAAAAACTTTTGCTTAGTTTTTGTTATAAAATGTTGCAAATAAATACACTTTCTTCATAAATTTAGACCAAAATGTATTCTGTTACATTTCTGGGGTAAAAAATAACCCAAAATAGTGTATATTATTTAGCTTGTGAAAGTTGATCATAAAGCTGGTATTTAATTTGGTGGTGATCAGGGGGCTGGTATGGTGTTTGGCGGCGATCAGGGCGCTGGTATGGTGTATGGAGGCGATCAGGGCGCTTGTATGGTGTATGGAGGCGATCAGGGCGCTTGTATGGTGTACGGAGGCGATCAGGGCGCTTGTATGGTGTACGGAGGCGATCAGGGCGCTTGTATGGTGTACGGAGGCGATCAGGGCGCTTGTATGGTGTACGGAGGCGATCAGGGCGCTTGTATGGTGTAGATCAGGGAGCTAGTATGGCAAATGGCAGTGATCATGGCACTGGTATGGGGTATGGTGGTGATCAGGACATTGGTATTGTGTATTACAGTGTTATTGTGAGCACTGGGACAGGTGCTGGCTGCATTATTTATGACTACACTGGGGGCTGTGCTGAAGGACACTGGGAGAGGCTGGTACTGCAGTCTGTGAGTTTACATGCAGCCTGACAGGCTGCTGTACACTTACAGGCTGCAGTATTGGTTATCTCTGTTTTCACAGTGAGAACCAAGGCTTACTTTTACTTTGCACTGTTTAACCACTTGCCCTCCAGAGGATTTACCCCCCCCCCCCCCCCCCGCCCTTCTGACCAGGCCATTTTTTGCGATATGGCGCTGTGTTACTTTAACTGACAATTGAGCGGTCATGCAACACTGCACCCAAATTAAATTGATGTCCTTTTTCCCCACAAATGAAGCTTTCGGTGGTATTTGATCGCCTGTGCGGTTTTTATTTTTTGCGCTATAAACAAAAAAAAGGCCGACAATTTTGAGAAAAAAAAACAATATTTTTTACTTCTTGCTATTAAACATGTCCAGTAAAAAAACATTTTAAAAAATCAAATTTTGTTCAAATTTAGGCCAAAATGTATTCTGCTGCATGTCTTTGCTGAAAAGAAAATCCCAATACGTGTAAATTAATTGGTTTATGTGAAAGTTATAGCGCCTACAAATGGCGGTGTATATATACAGGAATTTGTTATTTTTTTAATATTAGTAACATCAACGATCAGCAACTTATAGGACTGCAGCAAGCATTCTGACACTGGGGGGGAACTGACTGTCACTGACATCCCCAGTGACACTAATACAGTGATCAGTGCTAATAAAAAGCACTAACACTGTACTAATGACGCTGGGCAGGAAGGGGTTAACATCTGGGGAGATCAAAGGTTTAACTGTGTGCTATTTTACTGTGTGCGTTTTACAGTGTCAGCACATTGCAGAGCAATACAAAGCAGTGTGCTGGTGCTGACAAGGGAGAGATCTGAATTGTTTACATACAGACCTCTGCCCAGTCAATGATATTCCACGATCGCCGGCGGGGAATCACCGTCCGGGACCTGGTGATCGACAGCTGAAGCCGCCACTGGCAGCTTGAGTAGGGCACACGAGAGTCTCCAGTTATAATGTAAATTGCCGAGCAAACTGCTGGCGCTATATAAATCTTGTATAACAATATAATATGTGTGTGTATGTGATTTTGCGCAGCCCTGCCACCCTGTAGCAGTATTTCTGCTATAGGGCAGCAGGCAAGTGGTTGATATGCGGTTACTGCGACTGGACACCAAAATCACATGGTAAAACACATCATGTGATCACCCGGCCAGAGCAGTAGTGTGATCTGCTGTGCATGGGTGACACACAGATCACAGGGTTCCCAGTTGTGCACTTTGTGAGCCGACGATGCTTCCCATCAGCCAATTATATGCTGTGGGCGGAAGGGAAGAGGTGAAAATATAACCACATAAGTGTAATCAATTGACAAAAAATTTACCATTTACGTTGTCATCGATCGATGTCAATAATTGGGGAATATTGATACAATGATGGCATTATCGCATGAACTTTCGACAGATCCTTATAAGCGTGACTGTTTTTTTTTTTTAGAACAATTTTTTGTGTATAGCCAGCATTAAATTGGTCCAGTATATTCCATACCTGTGGTATCCTTATAGAAGCTATAAATCACTGTAGTTGTCACTGCCCTGCTGCATAGTAACCACGAGGGGGGGGGGGGTATTACCTGCTTGGCATGACTGCCATTCAAAAGCACATTGCATCTCCTCAGTAAATGCGTTCTCCAACTCATTCAATCAGTGAATCCTTTGCATTCATTGACAAAAATGTAAGGCACTCTGTAAATGGCAGCTCTGCCAAGCAGGCAACCCCCTGTGGTTACTATGCCACTATGGGCAGCCCTTGACTGAAAAGACAGCGGGACGATCACTGTAGTAGTGACAACTACCACAGTTTTCTGCATCAGAGGTCTCTCACAGCTATGGAGGCTGTATACTTCTACTGAACCATACCTGGAATTCAGCATTAAAGTGTATCTAAAGCCAAAATTATTTAATATAATACAAGCACAAAGAATGATCCAAATGCCACATATACACTCATATGAATGGCCTTTAAAGGGCTAAAAGGAATGTAAACATTACCTCGATAACCACTTTATCACGCCAGGCGCCCCCAATCAGATAGATTGACCAGGTGCCCTCACACTCCCGAAACACCTCCCTGCCATTCACATACTCCACACGTATTAGTCAGAAAAGCGCATGTCCGTACATGATAGAGTCAGTGTGCTGTGGAAATTTCCGTCCGTGTAAAATCGTCCATTTTCTGGTGGACATCGCTTAGAAATGAGAACTTTAAGCTACAAAACAATGGCTGCTTAAAAAGCAAATGTTCTCTTTCTAAAGGTGCTGGTTTTCAGCAAACTTTACAGTAAGTAGTTATCAGATTGATAGTTGGCGGCGCTAACGAGGAGTGTTAGTTTAGACCTGGTGATACGATTTTTAAATCAAACGTTCAATGCAATAATTGGTTCTGGCGCTGCTTTCCCAAACTAATATAAGGTTTTACTGTGCGCGTAATACAACAGAGCTGCCGCTAGGTGGCAGCATGGCATAACGGCATGAAAGAGTTATTATTATTATTATTATTTCAGGTATTTATATAGCGTAGCGCTTTACATCCATGTATTGTATTGTAGTTCGGTGAACGTGGTATTGACCTTTTCGCTGCCAGAGCAGTTTATGCATTTTTTGCACACCTTTAAAAAATCATTACAATACCTCGGTTTGCGAATTTAATTCGTTCTGGAGGACTGTTCGTATAGCGAAAAATTTGTAAACCGAAAAGCCGTTTCCCATAGGAATACATTGAAAACCAATTAATCCATTCCGGAGGTCAGAAAACCAAAATCCATACCAGACCCTTATCCGAGCATGCAGACAAGCAGGTCAGGAAAGGGGGGAAGGGGACGAGCAAGCGCCCCCTCCCCATACCATACCAGGCCACATGCCCTCAACATGAAGGGGTGTTTTGGGGCAGGGGGGACTTCCCCCCGTCCAAAACACCTTGTCCCCATGTTGATGGGGTCAAGGGCCTCGTCCCCACAACCCTGGCCGGTGGTTGTGGGGGTCTGCGGGCAGGGGGCTTATCGGAATCTGGAAGCCCCCTTTAACAAGGTGGCCCCAAGATCCCACCCCCCCATGTGAATGAGTATTGGGTACATGGTACCCCTACTCATTCACAAAAAACAAAAAGTGTAGTGTGAAAAAAGACAGGACACAGTCTTTGACAAGTCCGTTATTAAAAGAAAAAACTAAAAGAATGTCCCCCGCAGTAGATCCAACATCAATCACGATGCCTGCCGTCACCACTGCTGCTGCCGCCGCCGACCCGAAAACTAAATTTTAAGAAAAGGCTCCGTTCCCGACGATGGCTTCCAGCCTTCTGCCTGCTCTGGTGGTTTGACAGTTCTTAAATATGTAAGGGGCGGGGCCACCCAGGGACATCATGCATGTGACCCCACCCCAGGTGACATGAATTATGTCACCTGGGGCGGAGTCACTCATGTGATGTCCCTGGGTGGCCCCGCTCCGTACATATTTGTGAATTGACAAGCCACCTCAGAGGCAGACGGCGGGAAGCCATCGTTGGAAGTGGAGCCTTTTTTTTAATTCTTTGTGCGGGTCGGTGGTGGTGATGGCGGGCCTCGTGATTGATGTTGGATCTACTGCGGGGTTCATTCTTTTAGTTTTTTCTTTTAATAAAGAACTTGTCAAAGACCGTGTCATGTCTTTTTTCACACTACACTCTTTGTACCCCATACTCATTCACAAGGGGGGGCGGCATCTGGGAGCACCGTTGTTAATTGGGGCTTCCAGATTCCGATAAGCCCCCTGCCCGCAGACCCCCACAACCACTGGCCAGGGTTGTGGGGAAGAGGCCCTTGTCCCCATCAACATGAGGACAAGGTTGTGGGGAAGAGGCCCTTGTCCCCATCAACATGGGGACAAGGTGCTTTGGGTGGGAGCCCCCCACCCCAAAGCACACCCCATATTGAGTGCATGTGGGTTTGCATGGTTCAGAAGGGGGCATTCGCGCTTGCTGGCCCCCCTTTCCTGACCCGGCGGGCTACATGCTCAGATAAGGGTCTGATATGGATTTTGGGGGAACCCCCACGCCATTTATTTATTTTTTTTCATTTTGGCATGGGAGTTCCCCTCAAAATCCATACCAGACTCGAAGGGCTTGGTACGGAATGGAGGGGGACCCCACGCAATTTTTTTATTTATTATGGTGCCATTTTTTAAATGTAATTACCACTTTTTTTTTTTCACTATAGCTCAGAAATTCAGCTGTCACTTTCCCCCCAGCTAAAAGAAATAAAGTTTTCTTTTAGTTTATTTCCCGGAGTTAAGAGAAACAATGTTTCCTTTTAGTTTCTTAAAAGAAACAAAGTTCCCGGTAACTCTGGGGAAAGTGACAGCTAATTCTGTGAGCTATAGAGAAGAGAAAAAAAAAAAGCCGGCAATTGCATTTAAAAATCAGCACTGACATACACTTCGTATTGCGAAAAAAATTTGTAAACCAAGGCATTATTTTCAATGGATGTTCATTTGTAAACCGAAAATTACATTAACCGAGGCATTTGTAAACCGAGGTATTACTGTATAGGTCTGAAGATTGCATAACCCCCCAAACATTATGAACTTTCTGAAAGCATACACCCTAGAGAATAAAACAGTGGTAGTTGTAATATTTTGATGTCATAAAATATTATGGTAAAGGTAATAAATTCCCCACTTTTTGGGTAAAATATAAAAGATAAGGTTGTACTGAGTACATAGATACCCAACATGTCAAACCCTAAATTGGTGTGCTCCCAACAACCGTTAACCACTTACCATGCAGAGGATTTACCCCCCTCTCTGACCAGGCCATTTTTTGCATTACAGCGCTGCGTTACTTTAACTGACGATTGCATGGTCATGCAATGCTGCACCTAAATTAAATTTACATCCTTTTTTCCCACAAATAGAACTTTCTTTCGGTGGTATTTGATAATAAATTTAGCCCAAAATGTATTCTGCTACATGTCTTTGCTAATAAAAAATCCCAATATGTGTAAATTAATTGGTTTACGTGAACGTTACAGCGTTTACAAATGGCGGTATATACTGGGATTTTTTAAATATTTATTTTTACTAGTAATGGCAGTGATCAGCGACTGCGGCAGGCATTCTGACACTGGGGGGAACTGACTTGGTGTCACTGACATCCCCAGTGACACCAATACAGTGATCAGTGGTAATACAAAGCACTGACACTATACTAATGGCACTGGGCAGGAAGGGGTTAACATGTGGGGCGATCAAAGGGTTAATTGTGTGCTGTTTTACTGTGGGCTATGTCTGTGCTTTCAACCATAAGCACACTGCTTTGCATGGCTCTGCATAGCAGAGCCATGCAAAACAGTGTGCAGGAGCTGACAGGGGGGAGAACTGTATGGTTTACATACAGTTCTCTCCCTCCGTCAGTAATGCTCCTCAATCACTGGGTGCCGGCGAGTAATCACCAGCCGAGACTCGGTGACTGATAGCTGAGGCCTTGCGCACAGCTCACACGCGCCTCCTACCCGGAAAAGCAAAATCACGTACAGGCGAAACTCGAAAAATTAGAATATCGTGCAAAAGTTCATTTATTTCAGTAATGCAACTTAAAAGGTGAAACTAATATATGAGATAGACTCATTACTTGCAAAGCAAGATAGTTCAAGCCGTGATTTGTCATAATTGTGATGATTATGGCTTACAGCTCATGAAAACCCCAAATCCACAATCTCAGAAAATTAGAATATTACATGCAATCAATAAAACATAGATTGTACATAGAACAATATCGGACCTCTGAAAAGTATAAGCATGCATATGTACTCCGTACTTAGTTTGGGCCCCCTTTGCAGCAATTACTGCTTCAATGCGGCGTGGCATGGAAGCTATTAGCCTGTGGCACTGCTGAGGTGTTATGGAAGACCAGGATGCTTCAATATTGGCCTTCAGCTCTTCTGCATTGTTCAGTCTCATGTCTCTCATCTTTCTCTTGGCAATGCCCTATAGATTCTCTATGGGGTTCAGGTCAGGCGAGTTTGCTGGCCAATCAAGCACAGTAATCCCACGGTCATTGAACCAGGTTTTGGTGCTTTTGGCAGTGTGGGCAGGTGCCAAATCCTACTGGAAAATGAAGTCATAAAGCTCATCTGCGGAAGGAAGCATGAATTGCTCCAAAATCTCCTGGTAGACGGCTGCGTTGACCCTGGACTTAATGAAGCACAGTGGACCAACACCAGCAGATGACATGGCTCCCCAAATCAACACAGACTGTGGAAACTTCACAGCATCTTGCAGTGTGTGCCTCTCCATTCTTCCTCCATACTCTGGGTCCTTGGTTTCCAAGTGAGATGCAAAAGTTGCTCTTATCAGAAAAGAGGACTTTGGACCACTGAGCAACAGACCAGGTCTGTTTTTCTTTAGCCCAGGTAAGACGCTTCTGACGTTGTTTGTTGTTCAGGAGCGGCTTGACAAGAGGAATATTTGAAGCCCATGTCCAGGATCCGTCTGTGTGTGGTGGCTCTTGATGCATTGACTCCAGCCTCAGTCCACTCCTTGTGAAAGTCCCCAACACTTTTGAATGGCCTTTTCTTGACAATCCTCTCCAGGCTGCGGTCATCCCTGCTGCTTGTGCACCTTTTTCTTTCACACTTTCTCCTTCCACATAACTTTCTATTAATGTGCTTTGATACAGCACTTTGGGAACATCCAACTTCTTTTGCAGTTACCTTTTGAGGCTTTCCCTCCTTATGGAGGGTGTCGATGATGGCTTTCTGCACAACTGTCAGGTCAGCAGTCTTTCCCATGATTGTGATTCCTACTGAACCAGACTGAGAGACCATTTAGAGGCTCAGGAACCCTTTGCAGGTGTTATGGCTTAATTAGCTGATTAGAGTGGGACACTTTGAGCTTAGAATATTGCACCTTTTCACAATATTCTAATTTTCTGAGATTGTGGATTTGGGGTTTTCATGAGCTGTAAGCCATAATCATCACAATTATGACAAATCACAGCTTGAACTATCTTGCTTTGCATGTAATGAGTTTATCTCATATATTAGTTTCACCTTTTAAGTTGCATTACTGAAATAAATGAACTTTTTCACCTGTATACATGATTTTGCACACCCAGGTCGCCCTGTAGCAGTATATCTGCTATAGGGTGGTGGGAAAGCGGTTAAAAAAAAATCATTATAAACCAGAAGATTGCATAACCCCCAGACATTATAAACTTTCTGAAAGCATACACCCTAGAGAATAAAACAGTGGTAGTTGCCTACTAGTGCATGTAGCATGCACTCTCGAGATGGTCTATATTAACATTATAAAATACATATGAAAATGCAAATAAACATAATTAAAATTACAAATCCATTGTAAATAATCCATGAATAATGTTAGCATATACCATTCATTGCTGTATAAAATTATACATATGCAGAAAATTTATTGTAACATAAAATAGGAATTAATGAAAATATATTATAAAAAAATACCCAAAATAACTAAATATATATATACACAGCTATTGATAATTGTCAAGGTCCTACCTTTTCCCAAAGGTTATGCTGCTCCATATGCTGGCATCCATCTTGGGTTTCTGCAAAGCATGGTAAGAGCCTTTTATGCTTTCAGGCCGCTGCGGTCCATCCCCCAGAGGGGTGTGGTTGATCACATTTAAGCCTGTTGTCTGCACTTGCTCTTTGCATTCGTGTCCTGTATGATTGTGTTGTTGCAAGCTCTTGTTCTACTCTCGTGGCTCTCCTGGAAACTGACTCGGCTTTGACTAAGACTATTCTCAGCCTTATCCCTTTATCTGACCTCCCGTTGTTGAACCCGGCTTGTGACCTGTGTATTCTTGTCTACCATTCTGTGCTGTCTGTCCCGCTGTTATTGACCCGGCCTGTCCGACTACGCTATCATTCTTATCTGGTTCCTAACAGCTATACGCCCTTGGCGGCGGCCATTACTACAGCTGGGGTTACTCGGGAGCCGCGACCTGGTCCCTGGCTGCGTCAAGTCCATCTCCACCATCAGGGGCCCTGGGGAAGGGCAGCCTGGGGCTTAGACTCCGCACCCTGAGGGACTCTGGTCTGTGGCTGGTGGTTGTCATCAGTCAGTACGTGACCCTGCAAATAGGCCTGCCTTTCCATTCCACAGCTTCTGCCCTGACAATAATAGGAGTAACCCCATTAACTAATTGCTACCTTCATATCATAAACTGCCCCTGTTACAAATCTATTAATTTTAATTATGTTTATTTGCATTTTCATATGTATTTTATAATGGTAATATAGACCATCTCGAGAGTGCATGCTACATGCACTAGTAGGCTAGCCGTAGGATACTAGGACATACACTGTATTTGATATATAACACACTCTGATAAATTACACACATTTGCTACAAAAGAGTTATATTGTCATTAATAGCTCTCAGGAGAGATAAATACAGTTATGACCCCAAAAAGATGGAGGAACCAGTTAGAACTACAAGAAAATGGCGCCGTACCACTATTAACACTATATAAGGAGTTGGGTATTAAGATTGTCATACTACATCCCCCAGACGAAGCCACAAATCCCTGTGGAGATACACGTTGGGGAGGGGCAGTGACATCACCACGCATCCTTACATGGCAAGCACTGGTAGTGTATGCGAGCAAACCCGAGAGGCTGGTCTTCACCGCTTTAAGCGGTTATTATACAAAGTGCTGATTGTTTTTAATCAATGTGAGTGCATATTGAGCGCATATTAAAGTGTTTATTTTTATCAATGATAAAGCACTATGCACTTTTCTCTATTTACATGATTCGTATGAGGAATACTTAAAGGGCTGGATCAAGGAAAGATCTGAGGAGGGAGTGATCCATATGACCAGGCTTACATATAGCCCTCTATCTGCAACCTTCACCTGCATCACCTCAGGCTGATTGGAAGGAGAGCACACAGATATTTCATCCCTGTTGAACTCTGCACCAAGTTTGTTTTGCGTTTTTGCACAAAATTCATTGAATTTTTACCTTTTATTTATTTTCCATATTTCTCAATTTTTATTTTTGATATTTATTTATTAATTGGATTATTTATTTAATCATCGAAGGACACAAATTTGAATAATTTTGCACAGACTTTAATTTTTGTGTTTTGTTTGTTTTTTTTTTATCACCAACTTTGTTATGTATTTTTCCAATTCATTTATTCATTATTATCAACACATGTTTGGGTATTGATTGGCATTACAATCATGTATGGTTACACATAAGAGATCATGCAGCTATTAGAGATTTAATGCAAACACAGTTTTTATACTATATACAGGTAATAGGTCTTGATAGAGCGCGGCATCTATATTTTCTTCATTTGTATGCATTGATAACTCACATTTATGAGGGTGAGCAAGATAGCCTGCGATCTTATTGATAGAAGCCGTTTACTATACACCTTATTGGCTCACAAGTAAAAAAATTTTTTATACCCTGTGAGCGCAAGGCCTTAGGTGACTGCCGGAGAGCCACCTCTGGTTTCACACTTCACTTTTGGGTCAGCAACAAGAAGGGGAGGAGAGCAGATGTGTCAGCTTTATTCCCTCCCCTCTATGCTAGTCTTTGGCGCACAGATGGGCAAGCAGAGTCCAGGATACATGGAGGGGCATGTGCGGGGGAGGGGGGTGACATTACCAGGGGTGTGTGGAAGCAATCAGGTGGTGGCACAGCGATCCGAATGCTTCCATCTGGCAGGCAGGAGTCTGCTTGTCAGATGTACACACACTCCAGTGCACACACAGTCACAACATGTGTAAAACCACCTGCTGTGAGGTCAACATGACTTAAAGACCTGCCAGCAAACGGGTTAAACCAAAAATGTAATATATCACAGCATAAGGCAGAATTGCCAGTCTAGGGAAAGGGGAGTATTAGATTTATTAGATTTAAATACACTATCAAATTGAAGCCAAACCGCAGCTCATACTTTAAAACCAGTTACAGCAAACAGTTTTTTTCCTTTTACGTTTTACATGAATAAATAAAAGCAAATCATTTTAAGCACCCCTGCCAGTGTTACATGGTTTTTCTCATCCACTCACAAAGAAATGATCAGTCTAAACATCGAATGGTAGGTGTATTGTAACACAGAGACAGAATAGCAACAAAAAATTCAAAAGAAATGCATATCTAACAACTTATACACTGATTTGCATGTTCTTGAGGGAAATAAGTATTTGATTCCCTATTATTCAGCAGGATTTCTGGCTACCAGGTGTCTTTCATACAGGTAACAAGATATTACCTGTACTGAGATTAGAAGCAGTCTCTTAAAGGGAGTGCTGCTAATCTCATTTTGTTACCTGTATAAAAGACACCTGTCCACAGAAGCAACCAAACAATCAGATTCCAAACTCTCCACCATGGCAAAGACCAAAGAGCTGTCCAAGGATGTCAGGGACAAGATTATAGACCTACACAAGGCTGGACTGGGCTACCAAACTATTGCCAAGCAGCTTGGGGAGAAGGTGACAACAGTTGGTGCAATCATTCGCAAATGGAAGAAACACAAAACAACTGTCAGTCTCCCTAGGTCTGGTGCACCATGCAAGATCTCACCTCGTGGAGTGTCAATGATCATGAGAACAGTGAGGAATCATCCCAGAACTATACATGAGGATCTTGTCAATGATCTCCAGGCAGCTGGGACCACATTCACCAAGAAAACAAATGGTAACACACTTCGCCGACAAGGATTGAAATCCTGCAGTGCCCACAAGGTCCCTCTGCTCAAGAAAGCACATGTCCAGGTCCGTCTGAAGTTTGCCACTGAACATCTGAATGATGCAGAGGACTGGTTGAAAGTGTTGTGGTCAGATGAGACCAAAATAGGGCTCTTTGGCATCAAATCAACTCGCCGTGTTTGGAGGAGGAGGAATGCTGCCTATGACCCCAAGAACATCATTCGAGCTGTCAAACATGGTGGTGGAAACATTCTGCTTTGTTTTTCTGCTAAGGATACAGGACAACTGCACCGCATCAAAGGGACGATAGACGGGGCAATGTACCGTCAAATCTTGGGTGAGAACCTTCTTCCCAGGGCACTGAAAATGGGTCGTGGATGGGTGTTCCAGCATGACAATGACCCAAAACACACAGCCAAGGCAACAAAGGAGTGGCTCAAGAAGAAGCACATTAAGGTCCAGGAGTGGCCTAGCTAGTCTACAGACCTTAATCCGATTGAAAATCTGTGGAGGGAGCTGAAAGTTTGAGTTGCCAAACGTCAGCCACCAAACTTTAAAGACTTGGAGAGGATCTGCCAAGAGGAGTGGGCCAAAATCCCTCCTGAGAAGTGTGCAAACCTGGTGGCCAACTACAGGAAACGTCTGACCTCTGTAATTACCAACAAGGGATTTGCCACCAAATACTAAGTCATGTTTTGTGAAGGGGATCAAATACTTATTTCCCTCATGAACATGCAAATCAGTGCATAATTTGTTAGACATGCACTTCTTTTGAAATTTTTGTTGCTATTCTGTCTCTCAGTGTTACAATACACCTACCATTCGATTTTTAGACTCATTTCTTTGTGAGTGGGCAAACATTCAAAATCAGCAGGGGATCAAATACTTATTTCCTTCACTGTAAATAGAAGAAAGAAAGCCTAAAAAATAAAAACAATACAGCCATCACATCTAAGAATTGGTAAACTGCAATATAATAAATGTTTACTTTTGGGTTTAATACCACACTTTGAGTTTTATCTAGCAGATTTAGGTTTCTGGTCATATACGCTTTTAAGGCTCCTTGACACCATATAGGTACATGTTTTTTGCACGATCCTATGCAGTGTCTTTTCAGCAGTGAATTAATTTCAGTGGGCTACCAAACGTGCCGGAACACAAAATGTAAGGCCCACACGATTTTTAAAATCAAACCACAACAAACCACATGATACTGCGGTACCATGCATTTTAGTGGCCACAAATGTACCAGCATTTGAAAGCTGTGTGGGGATTCTCTTAGAAATTAATAGCACCCACACACATCTGCAGAGGGCAGCACGTGTCCATGTGGAGCAGGAAAATGGCTACTCTCATAGTTCCCACACTGATGTGAACTGGCCCTTAAACTTATCATAAGTGTTGCAAACAGCCGGTAGTTTGTTTGCATGTCATTGCTGCTGCAGACTTAGTACTTACATCAGTGGCAGATAAAGGGTTAAAGTAAAATTTCAGACACACTCTGACTAATCTTAAAAATGTACACTCCCCCCTGTTAACACCTATGCTGACTAACGCTTGTGAGAAGGTTGTATATACTGTAGTTACCTATTTTCAGGTCGCTCTGGTGCAGTCACGTGCCAGCGCCAGCTGCAAGGGAGAGAAGGAAGCGTTCAACAACAGATCGGAAATCCAGGAGTTACCCATAGGCTTCCTATGGTCCACCTGTTGTAGGCGCTCCCTCCTCTCCCCTGCAGCTGCTGCTAGCTGACACAGGAAGTGGGATCACCTGACCAAACCGGGATGAAAATAGATAAGTGTATACATCTTTCTTACTGAGGTTAGTCAGCAAGGATGTTAGGAGGGAAATAAGGATTTGCCTGGAATTCTACTTTAAGGAGGAACTTCGGTTCCCTGTAATGCTCTGAAGGACTCTGCCTGGCCTTTAGAACCCAGCAGAGGCTTGCATCACTTCTGTGTATTGCGACAGGAAGGCAGGAATAACTAAGGGATGTGTCCAGGACGGGAGGTATATTTGTCCCAGGTTCATGTTATACACTGACTTTTCCTTCTGTTGTGCTGTGTAGTGAGCCCGTTTAGCTCACTGATGATTTCACTAGATCAGCTGTAGTGAGTTAAGGGCTCTGGGCTCTATAAAACTCCCAGGCTGCTTAGAGAGGATGCTCCAACTTGGAACCAGTTTGCTGTGCAGGACAGACTGGGGAGCAACCAAACTATACTGTGGTGAGAGTAAATCTGTGTGATTTTGGACTGTGTGAACACTCTGATTTACTAATGTGCCTAGGCGCATTTCCGTGGGCTAACGTCTACTTTTTAATACCGACCGTCTACTTTTAGACAGCAAAGACATTTACTAAAGAAAGCGTCAACAAGTAGACGCGAAATCGAATTTACTAACCAGGCACAATCCAGGAATCAGTCTAAGAAAGCAGACTTGCTAAGAAGCATGTCTAACACAACAAAAAATCACTGCAGAGACATGTTCACATTGAAATTTGCTTTTACAAATATCGGGACTTCACTTTAAACAATATCTTACATTTCAAAAACATTTTTAAATGTGTAAAAAATAGTTTTTTAAAGGAATTCATGACAGTCAAGAACTAGACGCTTTTCCAGCAGCTATGCACGGATATAAATGCGCATGTGCAGAACACATTTTAGCCGTCTGCCGTGGGCACTTTTTTTTTAGACGCTGTTTAATAGTAAATCTCAGTGTGGAGTCCTCTGACAGACGGCACTCGATCGCGTCTACTGTGTTTAACAAACAGCACTAGGGACCCAGGGACATCATCCGAGTGACCCCGCCCCATGTGACATTAATGATGTCACATGGGGTGGGGTCAAATGCGTGAAGTCCCTGGGTGGCCCCGCCATATTTAAGAGCTGTCAACCAAGCTCACAGCAGAAGGCTGAGCAGCCATCATTGGGAGTGGAACCTTTTTTTTTTTTTTCTTTTTTCAGGTTGCTGGTGGCTGGCTTTGTGATTGATATTGAATCTACTTCAGGGGACAATCTTTGAGATTTTTCTTTTATTAAAGGACTTGTCAAAGACCATGTCCTGTGTTTTTTTACACTACACTTTTTGTTTTTTTTGTGAATTAGTAACGGTACCATGTACCCCATACTCATTCACGTAGTTGGGGGGGGGCAGGATCTGGGGGCCCCCTTGTTAAAGGGGGCTTCCAGATTCTGATAAGCCCCCCGCCCGCAGACCCCCACAACCATCGGCCAGGGTTGTGGGGAAGAGGAACTTGTCCCCGTCAACATGGGGACAAGGTGCTTTGGGGGGGTCCCCCTGCCCCAAAGCACCCCCCCCATGTTGAGGGCATGTGGCCTGGTATGGTTCAGGAGGGGGGGGCTCGCTTGTCCCCCCCCCTTCCTGACCTGCCAGGCTGCATGCTCGAATAAGGGTCTGGTATGGATTTTGGGGGGGACCCCACGCTGTCACAAGTTAGCTTGCAGCCTCTTGTGTGTTTATTCTTACCTCCTTTCAAAATAGATAGTGCCGCGCTCCCATGTACCAATATGTATATCTTATACTTTCAAAGTGCTAATGAATAGCTTTCAAGATACTGCATGTATCAAACAATTATTACTAGTGACTCAAAACATCATTGTGAATATTAATCTTCATGCAAGTGACATTAATAACTGATAATCCTAAGGTGATAGTGCCTATTAAAGTACAGTGATATACAAATCAGAAATACTCCTCTATTCTACTGTGATCCTTATATTTATATTGTGCAAACACATATATATTATGTGCACGTGCTTATGATATATTCAATAATAAAAAAAAAAAAAAAAAAAAAAAAAAAAAAAAGTCTTTCAAAATAAATGTGCAGGTGGATTCTTGGTTCCCTCTCGCCGAGTGCTTAATGGTCTCCCTATGTGCTCACCTCTATATTTGCCTGAATAAATCCAGGCAAATACACTTTTTATCCTTCCAGGATAGATGGGATGGAATGATGCTCTTGAATTATCTCAGAAGGTGGATGTGGATTTATATTTGTTCTCCTGTAGCTGCTCATGAGTGGGTATACTGACCATCTCTCTGAGGATCTCCCAATTCCCCTCCTGGGGCTGTTTCCTTTTCCAGTCCTCCTTATATCAGCTCAAAGGGTGTTGTTCAATTGAGAAAGGAAGACAAACAGACCATAGTGTCTTATCCTTGTGCAAAAAGGGGGTTTATTGCTGCCAGTTGCACAGTAGTATACAATTGTAGTCCAGCATAAATGTGCTCTGCCTCTGTTCCTGCAGTGCTGTCTACCTGTGTCTGTATTCAGATCACCGAGCCTCTCCAGTGCAATGTCGTGACGTCAGAGCCCCTCCCCTACGCGTATCGTCACAGGGTCACGTGACTTCATCAGGGGGAATGATTAGATCATCTAATCTAATCATCTAATCATTCCCCCTGATGAAGTCACGTGACCCTGTGACGATACGCGTAGGGGAGGGGCTCTGACGTCACGACATTGCACTGGAGAGGCTCGGTGATCTGAATACAGACACAGGTAGACAGCACTGCAGGAACAGAGGCAGAGCACATTTATGCTGGACTACAATTGTATACTACTGTGCAACTGGCAGCAATAAACCCCCTTTTTGCACAAGGATAAGACACTATGGTCTGTTTGTCTTCCTTTCTCAATTGAACAACACCCTTTGAGCTGATATAAGGAGGACTGGAAAAGGAAACAGCCCCAGGAGGGGAATTGGGAGATCCTCAGAGAGATGGTCAGTATACCCACTCATGAGCAGCTACAGGAGAACAAATATAAATCCACATCCACCTTCTGAGATAATTCAAGAGCATCATTCCATCCCATCTATCCTGGAAGGATAAAAAGTGTATTTGCCTGGATTTATTCAGGCAAATATAGAGGTGAGCACATAGGGAGACCATTAAGCACTCGGCGAGAGGGAACCAAGAATCCACCTGCACATTTATTTTGAAAGACTTTTTTTTTTTTTTTTTTTTTTTTTTTTTTATTATTGAATATATCATAAGCACGTGCACATAATATATATGTGTTTGCACAATATAAATATAAGGATCACAGTAGAATAGAGGAGTATTTCTGATTTGTATATCACTGTACTTTAATAGGCACTATCACCTTAGGATTATCAGTTATTAATGTCACTTGCATGAAGATTAATATTCACAATGATGTTTTGAGTCACTAGTAATAATTGTTTGATACATGCAGTATCTTGAAAGCTATTCATTAGCACTTTGAAAGTATAAGATATACATATTGGTACATGGGAGCGCGGCACTATCTATTTTGAAAATATTATATATACACTAGCATATGAGTCAGTGCAAGTGCCAGCGAACCTCACGTGAGAAATAAGGACATCTAAAGTCACATATTGAACACCTCATTTCATAATAGCTCACAAGCATTCACCATTTATATTTATTCTTACCTCCTTGCTGCTCTTGATTCCTTCACATGTGTGTTTGTCTGTGCTCACCTGTGGGCGTCATCTGCTATTCCCTGGGTTTTATGTCCTTCCATTTCATCACTTCCTGGGCCTCCTCCTAGCTGGCTTCTCTATTTAAGACATGCTCAGTCTGTCCCACTTTGCCTGAGCAACTTCGTGTTGTTGGAGCTCCCGTGTGTTCCTGCTGTGAATCCTGTATTGTCTATGTGTGTACCGACCCTGGCTTCGTTCCTGACCTTGCTAGTTTTCCGCCTGTCCTGACCTCGGCTTGCCCATTGGATTCCCTGTGTCTTCTCCCTTTCACCCTGCTCCCACTAGCGGTCTCCTCCACCTCAGCTCGGTGTACCTGGGGGCCGCAACCTGGTCCCAGCCTGCTGCAAGTCCATCCCCACCATCAGGGGCTCTGGTGAACAAGCAGGCTGGGGCTTAGATTCTGCACCCTGAGAAACCCCAAGCTGTGGATCTATAGAGCTCACGACCATAGGTCGTGATAGTTTGCTCAGGCCATGAGCTCTTCAGAGACACCGCAGCCTGTCCTAGAGCAACTTCAGGCTTTGGCGCTGAGAGTCGAGGTCCAGCAGGCCTTCCAAGAACTAATCATGCACTGTCTGCAGGAACTCTCCTCCCAGTTGGATCAGCTACAGGTTGTGTCCACTTCCTCACCCTCTGTTTCGGCCCTGGCTCCAGCTGCTCCACTTTCCGCTGTTCCCTAAGTGGAACACTGTCCTTCGAGGCTCCAGCTGCCTCCACCGCCTCACTTCTCTGGTGATCCCAAGGCTTGTCGGGGCTTCATCAATCAGTGCTCAATTCACTTCGAGCTAGCAACCCACCATTTTTCTACTGATCGTTCCAAGGTGGCGTATATGATTTCCCTCCTATCTGGTGAAGCACTGGCTTGGGCCTCGCCACTGTGGGAGCGACCAGATCCAATTATTTGCAGCCTTCCTGCAAGCTTTCTGTAAGACATTCGATGTGCCCGGCAGGACTTCATCTGCCGCAGGAGCTCTTTTTTGGCTTCGTCAAGGTAGCAGGACTGTTGGACAATATGCAGTTCTGTTTCGCACCTTAGCCTTGGAATGGCATGGAATAACGAGTCCCTCTCTGCAACCTTTTGGCAGGGTCTAGCAGACCATATTACGGACGAACTAGCTGGAAGAACCATACCCACCTCCCTGGATGACTTGATTGCTCTTAGTATCCAGATCGATATCTGCCTCCAGGAGGAAGATCTGGAAAGGGCTCTGTGACGAGCGCGGCGTCAGACCCCAGCCCTTCTCACCAAACTCGTGACCGAAGGACTAGCCAATCTAAAACCACGATGTCACGTGAGTAACAATGCCACACCCAGCTGCACCCTGCACACCGATGTTCCAGCTAATTGGACCTCAATCGATGTACCGGCAGCCTGAATGCGATTATTACTGGGTCAGGTTAATTATGCAATTAACCCTTCACACTGCCACCACCTCCTTTTTATACAGAGAAAGAGGAAACTCAGCAATACACTAGGATGATTTGTTAACCATCAGTATCCCGCTTTCTCTACAGACCGGTTATACAGAGGGTTAAACATTCATAGTAGCGCTCTTCAGCGGCAGGGATTCGTAAGTCACATTAAAGAACTATAGAAACAGTTCAAAGCTTTCAGAAAGTAAGATTTATTGCTAAAAGGTCAAAAAGGGTGCAGTAGAAATATTTACAGAAAGATATAACCAATATGTATATAAATATACAGAGCACAACAGCACAGCAAACAGATAACAGAAAGAAGTTTAGGTAAATAAGTACTTGCCAAATAAATGCCTGGGGTTAAGCAGTTTCAATCTGATGAGCTAAAAAAGGTATTTCTGGTCTCGCACTCAGTTTCGTTGGTACAAAATCAACCTTATTTGGCAAGAGGATTGTATAGACAGCCCCTTAGCAAGGTATGCTGAATGCATTCCTGAGGGAGGGGGGAAATCGGAGGAGGGAGACTGATTTGGGAGTTTAAGAGAAATACCAAAATGCAGAGGTTTGGAGCAAAATGGAACCGCACCCATCTCTGTGTGCATGGTTGTGACACCTGCCCCCTCAGGTAGTTGCATGGGAGGGAACTACAATTTCCCTCCTGACGCAACCAACCTCTGCCCAGAGGTTCACCTTGGGTTGACAGGGTGCCATTGCACTGCGGGAGAACCAGGTTCTGTCACTGTCTGGGTCAGGTTCAGAGACCAGTTGCTATAGCAGTGTAAGGCTTACCTTAAACCAGCAGGATAGGTACACAGGCAGGTCACCCTGGGAAATCACGCAGGCTCACCTGAGGTGCGGGATCTAAGCATTAACCGGTTTTCACCAGAGCTCCTAATGGTGGAGATGGATTTGGCTGCATGTCAATGCCAGGTCGCAGATCTCAGGATCACCCCACCAGGGAATGAGCAAGCCGGTAACCGATAGCGGATCAAACAGATTAGGGATACGCATAAGCAGAGTCAAACAAGCCAAGGGTCGGTCACAGATGGTAGTGCATGAGGATGAGACAAAATCGTGGTCAGGAACAAGCCAAAGGTCGGTAGTGGAGGTGTGCAAGAGAAGTTGAGTGTCTAATAAAGCCCTTCTCCAAATTCTCATCGATCCACACCCTGAGTACTTTTAATTCAGGTTCCGACAGATTGAAGAGGCGGCCAAAAGTCATTTCTGCCCCTGGGAGCAGCTCAATGGGGCAATCATATGGGCGATGAGGGGGTAATAGATCCGCATTCTTCTTGTCACTGACGTCCCGGAACTCATGGTAATGTGTGGGCAAGTTGTCATATGACTGGGTAGCCACTATATCACCTTGCGCTTTCTTGGTCGGCGATGAACTTGGTCGGCAAGGTTTTTTGCAATGTTTTTCACAGTGGGAGGACGTAAAATCTATAGTCCGTGCTCCCGAGTTGATGGAAGGATTGTGAGTGGAGAACCAAGGAATGCCCAGGATGATGGGAAACTTGGGTGACGTAATCAGCTGAAAGCTGATGACCTCACAATGGTCAGCCTCAAACAGTAGTTTCAGGGGAGCCGTTTTATGGGTAACAGGTCCTGAAGATAAGGGTGACCCATCAACTGTTTCCATATCAATAGGGGTAAATGTATTTCTGGCTTGAATATTATGGTTGTGGGCAAACTCTATATCCATAAAGTTCCCCCCAGCCCCAGAGTCCAGCATAGCTGAGCAGGAGATTTCACAGCCCTCAGATACAAGTTTAATAGGGATAACAAAATGAGAGAGCAGGGAGTTCACTTTATTCTCTTCAGGAATCAGTGGAGAGACAGACTGGCTTATAGAGTTTATTTGTTCAGGTGCAATCACATCAGTCACAGCAATTGTTCTTCTAACCTTGTTAGGACAATTAATTGCATAATGACCAGAATCCCCACAATATAGACACAATTTCTCTGAACATCTTCTCTCTTTCTCCTGAATGGAAATGGATCTCTTGATAGCATCAACCTGCATAGGCTCAGGAGTGTTAGAACCCAGAGAGACGCTTGAATCCTGCTGAACAAATGGACTAGCAGAGAGATGCATGCCCCTATTACCTCCAAACATTCCCAACCTCTCCTTCCTCCTTTCTGTAAGTCTTTAATCGATTTGGATACACAATTGGATGAATTCCTCAAGATCATTAGGAATATCTACTCTGGCAAGCTCATCCTTTACCTGTTCAGAAAGCCCTTGGCGGAACTGGCTCTTTTGTGCTGCAGGGTTCCAAGTGGTATCTGCCATCCAACTTCTGAATTCGGCTGTGTATTCAGTGACCGAGCGTCTACCCTGCCGCAGACTATGCAATTTTGCTTCGGCAGTAGCACAACGGTTGGGATCATCAGAAACCTGATTCATCGCTGTCAAAAAAGGTATCAAAATCATTCAACATGCCATGGTTTTGCTCTATATAAGGGGAGGCCCAAGCTAGAGCTTCCCCAGTCAGAAGCCCAATAATAAACATTACCTTCTTTTTCTCTGAAGGAAACGCAGCAGGGTACATTTGGAAGTATACACAACATTGATTAAGGAAACCCCTGTAGTGGCGGCGGTCTCCATTAAACTTAGCTGGTTGGGGCTGGGGCATATGTGAGCTAGGATCATCTCGGTTCAGCAGTTGTCTCTGCAGAGCCTGAATCTCTCCCTGTTGCCTATCCACAATGTTTTCTAGTTTGGCAACTTTCTCTTGATAGGTAACCCCAAATTCCTGCAGCTCAGCAATTTGCTGCCTAACGTTTGCCATAGCGGTCTCCATGTTTAGGCCAGATTATTCTGTCACGGTCTGGGTCAGGTTCAGAGACCAGTTGCTATAGCAGTGTAAGGCTTACCTTAAACCAGCAGGATAGGTACACAGGCAGGTCACCCTGGGAAATCACGCAGGCTCACCTGAGGTGTGGGGTCTAAGCATTAACCGGTTTTCACCAGAGCTCCTAATGGTGGAGATGGATTTGGCTGCGTGTCAATACCAGGTCGCAGATCTCAGGATCACCCCACCAGGGAATGAGCAAGCCGGTAACCGATAGCGGATCAAACAGATTAGGGATACGCATAAGCAGAGTCAAACAAGCCAAGGGTCGGTCACAGATGGTAGTGGATGAGGATGAGACAAAATCGTGGTCAGGAACAAGCCAAAGGTCGGTAGCGGAGGTGTAGACGGCAGCAGGAACAATAAGCGGGATATTGGCTGGTAAGGCACAATAATCTGGCAAGGAGGAAGTGTATGGACATGGCTTATATAGGAAGTTTATGGGAGGAGCAAGGAGTTCAAGGTTCAAGAGAAAACAGGGCCAAGGCAGGATCATCCAAAGAATTGTCAAGGGAGCTGTCCAGCATTCCAGGTGGCTCAGCGAGAAGAAACATTGTCTCTCACGGCAGAAGGCCCAGGTTCGATCCCAGGCTCTGACAGGTTCCTTCTGTTGGGCCGACCAAGTGAGTGGTCATGGGGGAGCACCAGTTGGCTGTGACTATCCGGATATCGTGGCGACTGCCAGGGTGCCCACCTGTTCCCAAAACACTTCGGCTCAGGGGTGTCATCTGCTAACATATTGAGATGTAGTTTTTTTGTCGAGGTAAAGAATGAGGTTTCCCTCTCCCATCTCCTCTGAACCAGGACTACATCTGATCCAAAGGTAGTGGCGCCTGTGTGCACCGGAACCGGACAGGCGAGTTCTGGAAATCGCTGCCCGGATGGGTCCACAGGTACTTTCGTCCAAGATGAACAGTCCTCATTCCCAGACTCTGTGGGTCTCTTCCTACCGGTGGTTCCTAAAACTGAACCACTGATGTTCCCCTCTGACAGTTACCATTCTCAACTGTCAGACTAAGCACGGGCAGTTCGCTCCTGACTAGTGGCAGGGGCCCGAGTTGCTCTTCCCAGACAGGGCCAAACACCACAAGGCCCCTAAAGTGGGCAACTGCACCCAGTCCTATTCCACATTGTAGGCCATTCCTGACCCCTGGGGGGGTGGTTGGTGCATTCTCAACCCCAATTAGCTTTCCCGGGAATTCAGGCAAGCCACATGGGGTGGTGAAGGCTGACTCATCCTGAGCCTCCTGGGTTAGAGATGGTGGCCCAGACCCTCTGCTCTGGTCCATGATGGTTAGACAGGGCACCTTCCGGAGGCTTCATTACCTCATGGCTCCTGGGCATGGGGTAGGCCACAACCACGGGGCTGGCGCTCAGTTTTCCAAGGTCCTCACAAAGTCTGGTCATCTGGTCCTGTTTGGGACCGAGACTACCGGGGATGCCCAGACTCTAGCTGACCCCTGAATTCCTGACGGCACCATTCCCTCTGTCTCTTTGGCCCATTCAGTCTGCACCTCCTGTGAGATGAGGTTGGCTGAAGGCATGGGGGAAAGATACACCCTGCCGTCCAACTCATGAACAGCACGGTGAGCTCTCCCCGGGTTTTCCTGAACTCTGACACCATCTCTCATAGGCCTTGCCAGCAGCTTCTGTACCTGAATGGAAAGGAGAGGTGATTGGAGCTGAAGGCCGCAGCCCCCTCTCAGAGATCCGCTGATCAACTCCAATGAGGCCCCTCGCACTTCCAATCCAAGTGTTCTGTCACTGCCTAAGACACATGTTTTTCTGCCTGGTGACACACCAGGACAGGTCAGATCATATGACATGCTTTCAGTCTCCCTGTCAGGCCTTTGTTTACCCTTCTCAGCAGGGCAGCTCACAGCTATCTGGCTGCTGAGGTCCATGCGTGAATTGCTTTCCAGTGCTGCCTTACACGTGGAACTACAAGCCCCAGCCGGCTGTCCAGTACCATGCCCAGACAACGCCTGGACACTTATTGAAGTAGAATCCTCTGGGCCTGGGCAAGGAACAGGCCTACTCAGACCATCCCTTTGCTCAGCCCCCAGAGGTTGTACCTCTGTCCCCTTCACAGCACTGTGGTTGACCCCCAACAATGAAAATGCATCAGTTTTATCCTCGTAACCATCATCATCATTAGCATTACCAACCTTATCATCAACGTGATTGACTTTATCAATATCAGCATCATCGTCATCATTATCATCACTATCATTGACGGTATCAACATTATCATCAACATTATCAATATCAGCTTCATCGTCATCATTATCAACAGGAACTTTTCTAATGTCCATGACACATAAGTTCGATACCTCCCCAGACGAGGGGATTTCTTCTCCTTCTCCAGCTAATGGAGAATCCTGTAGCCCCACTCCATTCCCAGCCCCCTCCATCTGTCCATCCACAGGTTGCCCAGACATTACCCCAACATCTGCACACAGTACCTTGGCATGTCCAGAGAGTTCCAGGGGGCATTCCGGGTATTCTCGGCAGGGGCGTAATAGGACACAAGAGTACCTAAATCGGCACCCAACAGAACAGGTGTGGGAATTTCATCTGAGACCCCCACCTCCCTCATCCCCCTTCCTGCACCCCAATCGATGAATACCTTTGCACAGGGTATGTGTGAATGGGTCCCCCCAACTCCTGTGAGGATAAGGAACTTTCCTGGGATGAGGTTCCTTTGCTTAATCACCTCTGGCTGGATCAAGGTGACTTCTGCTCTGGTGTCACGGAAACCAGTTACAGACCGGTTGCCTACAGTGACTGGCTGCAAGTTGGCGGGAGTTACCCGCATCTTCCTGTGGGCAAACAGCACGGAAGAAGAGTTGCTGGCCGTCTGGCCAGATGATATCGTCTGCTTCTGCTCAGGACACTGCATCCTGAGATGTCTGGCTTTCCCACAGGTAAAACATCTGCGGTTGTCAGGTAGGAATGGCTTGGCCCCAGGCGCTGCAGGTGTTGGGTGAGGAGGATCTTGACTCACCGGTGTAGGAGGGGATGCTAGGGGCGATTTCCCTCCTTTCCAGCCGTTCAGAGGAGCCTGGCAATGGTCAGACACCCTTGTGTGTATATAGGTATCTGCTTTAGCAGATGCTGCCTCTCTCTCCAACACAAACTGTCTGACGTCTGCCAGGCAGATATGCAGGAGTTGATCTCGTATCATGAGAACTTCTAAAGCAGCGGTTCTCAACCTGGGGGTCGCGACCCCTTTGGGGGTCGAACGACCATTTCACAGGGGTCACCTAAGACCATCAGAAAACACATATTTCCGATGGTCTTAGGAACCGAGACACCGCTCCTGTCCCAGGCGATGTGTGGGCGGGATGATATGCTGCCCCTGTCACCTGGCCACACCCCCGGGATCACTCAACAGCTCCGCCTCCTCGCCGCTGATAGGCCACCGGAACTGTAGCTCAGGAGAGGCACACAGGCGGCCAATCACCGGCGAGGAGGTGGAGCTTGGAGAGGAGGAGCCGAGCGGCAGCACGCGTAGATCAAAGAAGATCGAGGGAGCTGCAGGAGCGAGTGAAGAGAGAGGCCAGAGAAGGAAGACAGCTGACAGGTAAGTGCAAATTTACAGCTGACAGGTAAGTGCAAATAAGTATGCAGGCTGTAGATGGGAGAGGGAGAGAGCGAGCCCAGGCTGGAGCAGAGGTCAGCAAGGTAAGTATCATTGGTGTCAGTGGGAGGGATAGTGCCCCATCATTTGTGTCACTAATACCAACGATGGGGCACTATTCCTCCCCCCACTGACACCAACGATGGGGCACTAATCCTCCCCCCACTGACACCAACGATGGGGCACTATTCCTCCCCCCACTGACACCAACGATGGGACACTATTTCCCCCCCCCACACTGACATCAATGATAGGTCACTATTCCCCCCCCTGACCCCAATGATGGGGCACTATTCCCCACTCCACCACACTGACATCAATGATGGGGCACTATTCCTCCCACTGACACCAATGATGGGGCACTATTCCTCCCACTGATACCAATGATGGGGCACTATTCCTCCCACTGACACCAATGATGGGGCACTATTCCTCCCACTGACACCAATGATGAGGCACTATTCCTCCCAATGACACCCACAATGGGGCACTATTCCTCCCAATGACACCCACAATGGGGCACTATTCCTCCCAATGACACCCACAATGGGGCACTATTCCTCCCACTGACACCCACAATGGGGCACTATTCCTCACAATGACACCCACAATGGGGCACTATTCCTCCCAATGACACCCACAATGGGGCACTATTCCTCCCACTGACACCCACAATGGGGCGCTATTCTTCCCACTGACACCCACAATGGGGCACTATTCCTCCCACTGACACCCACAATTGGGCACTATTCCTCCCACTGACACCCACAATGGGGCACTATTCCTCCCACTGACACCAATGATGGGGCACTATTCCTCCCACTGACGCCAATGATTGGGCACTATTCCTCCCACTGACGCCAATGATTGGGCACTATTCCTCCCACTGACGCCAATGATGGGGCACTATTCCTCCCACTGACTCCAATGATTGGGCACTATTCCTCCCACTGACGCCAATGATTGTACACTATTCCTCCCACTGACACCAATGATGGGGCACTATTCCCCCCACTGACACCAATGATGGGGCACTATTCCTCCCACTGACACCAATGATGGGGCACTATTCCTCCCACTGACACCAATGATGGGGCACTATTCCTCCCACTGACACCAATGATGGGGCACTATTCCTCCCACTGACACCAATGATGGGGCACTATTCCCCCCACTGACACCAATGATGGAGCACTATTCCCCCCACTGACACCAATGATGGGGCACTATTCCCCCCACTGACACCAATGATGGGGCACTATTCCTCCCACTGACACCAACAGCACAGCAAACAGATAAAGAAAGAACTTTAGGTAAATAAGTACTTGCCAAATAAATGCCTGGGGTTAAGCAGTTTCAAGTCTGATGAGCTAAAAAGGGATTTCTGGTCTCGCACTCAGTTTCGTTGGTACAGCGCGATTCTCCTTTGCTCTCGGTCTGCTAGATGGTAAAACGCTGAAATTCCTCACTTCTCTGACTACACACAAAGCATAACAGCTTCTTTTTCTACACAAAATCAGTGGGTATCTTCCTACCACAGACAAGCCAATAACTTATTTGGCAAGAGGATTGTATAGACAGCCCCTTAGCAAGGTATGCTGAATGCATTCCTGAGGGAGTGGGGAAATCGGAAGAGGGAGACTGATTTGGGAGTTTAAGAGAAATACCAAAAGAGGTTTGGAGCAAAATGGATGACCGCACCCATCTCTGTGTGCATGATTGTGACAGGTTCATCCACGTCGCCTTCCAGTGGGTTCTTTTTCTCCTGTTTTCCAGAAAGTCCCTGATCAACTTACCTCTGCAACCATACCGACGTCTGAAGAGCCCATGCAGTTAGGCCGAACACACCTTACTCCACAAGAGTGATCGTGTCGCCTAAGATTTGGTCTATGCCTTTACTGTGGGGCTGAAGGTCATCTAATTAGGTCTTGTTCTGTCCGCCCACCTCGCACTGCACACGTAGCTGAGGCCACCACCTCTCCGATGCTCCCTCAACATTGCCAGACCTTACAAGATGTTTCTTGTAGTAAGGCTGCTCCCCTGCCTACTCCTATTGCAGGCCCCCTTCCGGTGCTGTCCACCTCTAGTTCCTTACCCTCTTTGCTGCCCAAACCTTCGGTCCCTTTACATATGTTGCAGCTCAGAGCTCCTATGTCACTACCTTCTGGGTGGGTGGAGGTCTCAACATCTGTGACCTCTGTACCATCTGAGTTCCCAGATTCATGTGCCCTGCATGCTGAGACCCCAAAACTCCCTTCAGCTGCTTTGGACCCAGCCGCGGTTTCCACATTAGTAGCTACTGTACCCTCTGTCCCCTGTCCTGCCCCCATACACCCTACTGTGCCCTCCTTGGCAGCCTCCTCACCAGACCCTTCATCCTGGTTATTGGTGTCTGCTCCAGCCCAGTTTCCTGTCGTATGTTCTCCTATTCTTACTCCTTCTGAGGCAAATGTTTCCAAGAGCTTACATCTGTCAGCTTCTAAGTACAAAGTAGCTGCAGATTGTCCCAAATATTTCCCGGGTGACAAGGTTTGGCTCTCTACCAAGAGTATCCGTCTACGGGTACCCTTTATGAAATTTGCTCCTCGGTTTATTGGTCCCCTTACCATCCTTCACCAGGTCAATCCTGTTGCATTCAAACTCTGCCTTCCTTCACATCTGAGAATCCCTAATGTTTTCCATGTTTCTCTTCTGAGACCGTATATCATCAACAGATTTTGTTGTCCTCATCATCATTCTTCCCCAATAGTGAGTACTTTGGATCAGTATGAAGTCAAGCAAATCTTGGATTCTAAATTAATCAGAGGGAAGCTCTTGTATCTAATTGACTGGAAGGGATATGGTCCTGAGGAGATGTGTTGGATTCCTTCTACTGATGTTTCTGCACCCCGTCTGGTAGAATTTTTCACCAGAAGTTTCCCCCTAAGCCTGGCCCTAAAAAAATGGGGAGACCTCTTAAGGGGGGGGGGGTACTGTCACAAGTTAGCTTGCAGCCTTTTGTGTGTTTATTCTTACCTCCTTGCTGGTTTTGATTCCTTCACATGTGTGTTTGTCTGTGCTCACCTGTGGGCGTCGTCTGCTATTCCCTGGGTTTTATGTCCCATTGGATTCCCTGTGTCTTCTCCCTTTCACCCTGCTCCCGCTAGCGGTCTCCTTCACCTCAGCTGGGTGTACCTGGGGGCCACGACCTGGTCCAAGCCTGCTGCAAGTCCATCCCCACCATCAGGGGCCCTGGTTAACAATCAGGCTGGGGCTTAGATTCCGCGCCCTGGGGAACCCCAAGCTGTGGATCTATAGAGCTCACTACCATAGGTTGTGACACACGCCATTTTTTTTTACATTTTGGTGTGGAAGTTCCCCTCTAAATCCATACCAGACCCGAAGGGCTTGGTGTGGATGGGAGGGGTGGACCCCATGCCATTTTTTATTTATTATGGTGCCAGTTTTTAAATGTAATTCTTGCTTTTTTTTTTCTTCACTATAGCTCAGAAATTCAGCTGTCACTTAGCCCAGCTAAAAGAGAAAGTTTTCTTTGAGTTTATATTCCTAAAGGAAACAATGTTTACTTTTAGTTTATTAAAAGATACAAAGTTTTCTGTAACTTCGGGGAAAGTGATAGATAAGCTTGTGAACTATAGTGAAAAAAAAAAAAAGGCTGGCATTTGCATTTAAAAATCAGCGCCGACATACACTTTGTATTGTGAAAAAAATGATTAACAATTGTGTAAACCGAGGCGTTATTTTCAATGGATTTTCATTCGTAAACCGAAAATTACGTTAACCGAGGCGTTGGTAAACCAAGGTATGCCTGTATTAGTGTTGCAATCCTTTGTATTGGGATACATAGAACCAACATACATCTGAATTGGCAACATAGCACAACATTTGTGTCACATTTGAGATATCTGGCTAGTTACACTGACCTTGCCCAGGGACTTAGGGTTGATTCACATCACAGAAATAGAGGCTGGATTAGTGTGACAGCTCAGTGGATAAGTGGTTAGCACTGCTGCCTCACAGCGCTAGGGTCGTTGGTTTGAATCCGAAGTTGCATGATCTCCATGGGTGGCTACCCTAACATAGATGTGCTGGTGGCAGCATCTTTGCTTTCTGTCTAAATGATCCCTATAATGTGAATTAGAATGAGGCCTTGTCTGTTCAAACACCTTTAAAGCTGCACCTTATGTGAATCTCAAATGATGGGGTGAAGGGCCTGCACTAATGATTTATTTGATAATGCTGGTTTGCACTTCGTCCTATTCTGAGAAGGATTTGTCAAGCGAAGAGCTGAGAGAGAGAGAAAAGGATTTTAAAAAAAATAAATAAAATAATGGCATGGACTCCCCCTCAAAATCCATAACAGACACTTATCCGCGCATGCAGGTACTGCATGCCTTCAAAGATTTATTTCCTTCGTTGAATTGCCTGCTTGGTTTACACTAGATACGATTTAAAATTGTGCTTTTTGTTGGCAATTTCACCGTGTTTTCTGTAGATTTACCAATGAGTTATTGTGTTTTCAATTGTGTTTTGCATTGCAATTTCTATTGTAGTCTATATGTGAAATCGCTACAAAATGCAGAAAAAGTTAGACAAGAACTACTTTTGAAATTGTGCTGCAGCAAATCGCGTATGTTAAGACACTCACATCCACATTCATTAGATCTGATATCAGGTACAATTTTAATTCCTAAATCGCAGCTGAAATCACGCACCCTGGAAGCGACTTGGCATGCAATTTGTATGCCCTGCGACTTGCAAATCGCATGCCAAATTGCACCCGATGTGACTGGGGGCTAACACCACAGTCACATCTAATCTGATTTGGAAATTGGGCAACTTACAGTGAAGTCACACGATTTCAAAATCAGATTGGATGTGAATGGAGCCTATAGTGGACAATAGGGTGTGACTTAGCCTATGATTTGCAAGTCGCCTGGCATGCAAATCACATGCCAAATTGCACCCGATGTGACTGGGGGCCACCCCGGTAACATCAAAGCAGATTTTGAAGTGGTGCGACTTACACTACGGTCACATCATGTGACTTAAAGTGAAGTCGCATGATTTCAAAGTCGGGGGACATGCTAATTTAAAGTGCGATTTGCAAGACATCTGACACAAATCTCTCTCTGCAAATCGCATAAAAAGTAACGTATTCATTACTTTAGAAATTGTTGTGGCTCCAACCAAGTTTGAACCACATCAATATGAATGCTCTAATAGCGGTTACATTGAGTGCAACTTGGCATGTGATTTGCATGACATGTGACTTGCAAATCGTATGCCAAGTTACACCCTATTGTCTGCTATTAGAGCGGTCCAACAATGATTTCTAAAGTAGTATATGTACTACTTTTGTGGCGATTTGCATAGATATCTGTGTCAGATGTCTTGCAGAACACAAGGAAATTGGCATCTTCACTGTAAGTCGCATGATTTCCAAATCGGCTTTATGTGACCGGGGTGTAAGGCCTTTTTGTGTTTGATTTCCTGAGTGTTTTTCCAATTTATGGGAAATTCCGCATACTAGCAAAAGTGAATTGACATTTTCAGTATTGCATGCGAGATGTGGTCATGTGATTGCCTTAACTCATGCGATAATCTGGAGTGAATTGTGCCCATAGTGCCAATAAATATTGCCATGGGGTTCCCTTTCACATCCCTGTTAAATGTTCTGTTGTATGCTGCACAGGAACACATCACTGTGGCTTTCTTTCTGATGCTGATTTGTGGGGCCTGTATACCAAGGGTTAACACAGATGGGAAGAGAATTAATCAGGTGCAAACACTTTCTCTGACCAAATGAATGACAGTGGTGAGTGTGGCCTATGTTATATAAAGAGTTGCAGTAGTGGGTGATTTTGTCTTGGAAGAGGCCAGGTTATTTTCAGCAAGTCCTTGCCTGTGGTGGTTTGGGGAGGAAGAGTTATTGTGGTGAATTGCCCCAGGCCACACTCACACTGTTTTGATGTGGGCTGTAAATATTTTGCATTTTATTCCTTCTAAGGTGTGTTTGTGTGTTATTGTACAATGATTGTGTGTTTATTATCTTTGCATTGTAATCCTAACACATGTCAATTGCTCTGTTCTTCCAAATCTTCACTTGGCTATAGTTTGCTTGCTTATTTAGACTGAAATGCAGTTTTTGGACAAACCTGATGAGAAATGTATGTGTGGGGGATTTGGGGAGGTGGGAGGTGTTTTATTTTGGCACGTATGTATTTTTATATTGATATTTTGATCTGCAGCCTGTTTTGTGGATGAGCCTACTAAGTGATTCATTTTAAATGTTTTTTTTCCTGCTATAACCTGTGAAAGCACAGTTCAGTAGAAGTATAATCTTTTAGATTGTAAGCTCTTATGAGCAGGACCGATCTATTTTAGCAACATCAATCCTGCTTTTTTTTTTCCCACCAAGAAATTGACTACCTACTTTTTGCTGCTGTCCAAATAAATGTGGAATATATATTTGATCAATAAACGTTTGGACTATGTATATTTTTGGGGTGTTATTTCATGTTCAAGTTCAATATACTAGCACCCCTAACACATATTTTGCGAGATATATAATATGCCCAAATCTAGCTTGTTAGAGTGCACATATGCAAGTATGTCCAAACTAACAAACCAAAAGTCCCCTATTGCACCACAAGACCATGTTATGTACCAATGAATAGGTTATGTTCAATGTGCAGCTAGCTATTCTTTTTCTACAATCCTCTTAACAGTAATAAATTAGGCCCCCAATTTATGTTGACTTTGGGCGTTTACCGGCAAACATATATTCACCAATGCCAAATACACAATAGCGCTCCAAACATATGTTCACCAATGTCATATACACAGTAGAGTGCAACCATATATTCACCAATGTCATATACACAGTAGAACTGCAAACATATATTCACCAATGCCAAATCCACAATAGAACTGCAAACATATATTTGCAAATGTTATATACAGTTGTGTTCAAAATAATAGCAGTGTGTTGAAAAAAGTGAATAAATCTCAAAATCCTTCTAATAGCTTTTATTTCCATACACACAAATGCATTGGGAGCACTACACATTCTATTCCAAATCAAAACATGAAGAAAAATATATCAAATTTGTGTTGTTCCTCTAAAAAAAAGGAAGAAAAGTGAATATTAGACTGTTCAAAAAAAATAGCAGTGTATTCTTCTTTACAAACTCAAACATTCACTATATAAACTGAAAAATGTTTGAAGATTTTGCTTTCCTTTGAATCACTTTATTATTATTTAGTTGTATAACCACAGTTTCTGAGAACTGCTGTACATCTGTGTTGCATGGAGTCAACCAACTTCTGGCACCTGTGAACAGGTATTCTAGCCCAGGATGATTGGACTACATTTCACAGTTCTTCTCTATTTCTTGGTTTTGCCTCAGAAACTGCATTTTTGATGTCACCCCACAAGTTTTCTACTGGCTTAAGATCCGGGGATTGGGCTAGCCACTCCATAACGTCAATCTTGTTGGTCTGGAACCAAGATGTTGCACGTTTACTGGTGTGTTTGGGTTCGTTGTCTTGTTGGAACACCCATTTCAAGGGCATTTCCTCTTCAGCATAAGGCAACATGACCTTTTCTAGTATTCTGATGTATTCAAACTGATCGACGATCCCTGGTATGCGATAAATAGGCCCAACACCGTAGTATGAGAAACATCCCCATATCATGATGCTTGCGCAACCATGCTTCACAGTCTTCACAGTGTACTGTGGCTTGAATTCAGTGTTTGCGGGTCATCTGACAAACTGTCTCTGGCCACTAAACCAAAAAAGAACAATTTTACTTTCATCAATCCACAAAATGTTGTGCCATTTCTCTTTAGGCCAGTCAATGTGCTCTTTGACAAATTGTAACTGTAGCAAAAGCGCGCATCAGAGATGGACGCGGTTCAACCATTTTGGACATCTCAGGACGCAGTGTCCTGAGCAGAAGCAGATGACATCATCTAGCCAGCCGGCCAGCAACTCTTCTTCTGTGCTGTTCGTTCGCAGGAAGATGCGGGTAACCCCCGCCAACTTGCAGCAAGTCACCGTGGGCAACCGGTCTGTAACTGGATTCCGGGACACCGGGGCAGAAGTCACCTTGATCCGGCCAGAGCTAATTGAGCCAAGGAACCTCATCCCAGGAAAGTTCCTTACCCTCACAAGAGTTGGGGGGATCCAATCACGCATACCCTGTGCAAAGGTACTCTTAGATTGGGGTGCAGGAAGGGGGATGCGGGAGGTGGGGGTCTCGGATGAAATGCCCACACCTGTTTTGTTGGGTGCTGACCTAGGCACTCTTGTTTCCTATTATGCCCCTGCCGAGAATACCCAGAAGGGCCCCCTGGAACTCTCTGGACATGCCAAGGTACTGTGGGCAGATATTGGGGTAATGTCTGGGCCACCTATGGATGTACAGAGGGAGGGGGCTGGGAATGGAGTGGGGCTACAGGATTCTCCATTAGCTGGGGAACGAGAAGAAATCTCCTTGCCTGGGGAGGTATCGAACTCATGTGTCATTGATATTATAAACGTGACTGTTGATAATGGTTGTGATGACAATGGGAATGATATTGATAATGTCAGTAACATTGATAGTAATGTCGTTGAAAATGTCAGTAATGTTGATGAGACTGTTGGTAGTGCTAACAATGATTATGATATTCATGATGAAACAAATGATGCATTTTCAGTGTTGGGGGTCACCCACAGTGCTGTGAAGGGGGCAGAGGTACAATCTCTGGGGGCTGAGCAGAGGGAGGGTCTGGATAGGCCTGTCCCTTGCCCAGGCTCAAAAGATTATGCCTTGATAAGTTGGCCTTGCCTAGGACTGGGCAGCCGGCTGGGACTTGTAGTTTCCCGCATCAGGCAGCACTGAAAAGTGATTCACAAAGGAGCTTCAGAGGTAAGCTAGCTGTGACTTGTAGTCCCACGAGTAAGGCAGCCCTGGAAAGCCATTCACACAGGAATTTTAGCCTTTGGCTAGATGTGAACCCCCCTGCTGGGAAGAGTAAACAAAAGCCTGACAGGAAGACTGGCCTACTCACTGGTGGCTGGGAGCCTGAACGCCTGTTATTTGATCTCATCTGTCATGGTGTGTCAGCAGGCAGACAAACCTATGTCCTAGGCGCTCAGGTCCTGGAGCTGCTGGGCATGCCTATGGAAGAGGGTGCCTGGACTCAGGAGGTGCAGGCTGAATGGGCCAAAGAGACAGAGGAAATGGCGCAGTCAGGCATTCAGGGGTCCGCTAGAGTCTGGGCATTCCCGGTAGTCTCGATCCCCAAACGGGATCAGCTGAGCAGGCTTTCTAAAGACCTTGGAAAACTGAGTGCCGGCCCTGTGGTTGTGGCCTACCCCATGCTCAGGAGCCATGAGGTAATGGAGTATCTGGAAGGTACCCGCTGTTTAACCATCAGGGACCTGAGCAAGGGGTATGGGCCACCATCTCTAACCCAGCAGGCTCAGAATGAGCCAGCCTCCACTACTTGCCTGAATCCACGGGAAAGCTAGTTGGGGTTGAGAACGCACCAACCTCCTCACCAGGGGTCAGGAATGGCCTACAATGCGGAGTGGAACTGGGTGCAGTTGCCCACTTTAGGGGCCTTGCGGTGTTCGGCCCTGTCTGGGAAGAGCAACTCGGGCCTCTGTCACTAGTCAGGAACCAACTGCCCGTGCCTAGTCTGACAGTCGAGAAGGGTAACTGTCAGAGGGGCAGGTCAGTGGTTCAGTTTTGGAACACACCGGTAGGAAGAGACCCCCAGAGGTCTGGGCATGGGGAGGATGAGGCAGTGGTGGCCTGGTCTGCTCCCCAGGCCAAAAAGCAGGTTACATCAGTCGTGGGTGCAGCTGGCTATGGTAAGACGCCTGGGTGCAACTATCACGGCTCAGCTGGACCTGTGACTGACCTAGCAGACAGGAAACTGGAGGAACTGGTGTCCTGGAGACTAGCAGATAAAGAGGACTGTTCATCTTGGACGAGGGTACCTGTGGACACCACTGGGAGGCGAATTCCAGAATTCGCCTGTCTGGTTCCGCTGCACACAGGCGCTACTACCTTCAGGCCAGATGTAGTCCTAGGCCTAAGGAAGAAGGTGGGAGAGGGGAATCTCCTTCTTTACCTCGACAAGAAGCTACATATTAATATGTTAGCAGGTGACACCCCTCAGCCGAAGTGCTTTGTGAACAGGTGGGCACCCCGGCAGTGGCCATGGTATTCGGACAGCCACAGCCGACTGGTGCCCACCCGTGACCACCCACTTGGTTGGCACAGCAGTGTTCCCGGGGAGAACAGATTCCTGTTCAGACGGACCTTGGTTCTCCCGCAGTGCAGTGGTACCAGGTCGACCCACGGTGAACCTCTGGGCAGAGGTCGGTTGTGTCAGGAGGGAACTTGTAGTTCCCTCCCATGCAACCACCTGAGGGGGAGGTGTAGCAAAAGCGCGCATCAGAGATGGACACGGTTCAACCATTTTGGTTTCAACCTCCATCTTGGCGAAGGGACTAACCATCCTGAAATATATTTTCCTGCATCCTCCCCCCTTTCCTCTCTGTTCAGCCACAGAGACATCTGGTTGTGGGTCACTGGCAGGCTAGAGCAGCAGGGGGCCCAGAACTACAAAGCCCCCCAAGAGAGACAGAGCCTCTCTGCCCAAGAACCTGTGTAATTTCTCACCTCGTAACAGAGATAAGGCAGCTTTCCCAGGAATTGAAAGAGATTGTAACCTCATAAAACCTAGCAGCGTAGGTGACAGAATTAAATGAACACTCCTCAAATCAATTTTTATCCTATGTCCCATATCTTGGAACATGAGAGACATACATAAACGCCGGACATATCATCGGATGGACGATGAGCAGGCGAATAGTTTAATAGGTAACTCAATTTGTCTCACACGCTCAGGGAAGCAGAAACATAGATCTCGTGAACCGTGCAGCTTATAATTCCATAATTCATATCTAAATAATCCTCAGACTTGTCGGTGTAATAATATACCCACGAGGGGACTATCGCTCGTGCAGCTGAGAAGCTATAGACCAGAATATGAATTAAGAAAGATGTTGGTTCTAATTTAGGGTTCCGCCCGACGATCCCTCCCTAAACAGAGTATTGGTCAGTTACTCAGAGCCACCCCCCTGCTGGTACATTTTAAAAACAGGCTAGCAGGCCTCAGTAGTTAACTTAAGACATCTCCCATTTTAACATCAATACCACCTGCGGAGACCCTTTCGCTCTGCAACTTGAATCTGCTTACAGCAAAGGCTTAAATGGCAAGTAACCTAACCCTTTAATGTCTCCCTATTATCTCTTTGCTGTGCTATGGTTCTTTGTGTGTATATATATATATATATATATATCTTAGTTACATCTTTTTTTCTGTAAATATTTTTATTGCACCCGTTTGACCTTTTAGTAATAAATCTTCCTTTCTGAAAATGTTGACCTGTTTCTATAGCTTTTAATTGCAATTTACGAATCCCTGTCTTTGAAGAGACGCTACTGTTTGTTTTAACCTCTGTATAACCGGCCTGCGGACCATTTTATACAGACAATTATTTCAATCATTATAGTGTTGTAGCTGAAGCCGAGTTTCCTCTTTTCTCGGTATAAAAAGGAGGTGGCGGCAGTGAATGGTTAGTTGCGTGATTAACCTGACCCAGCAACAAGCGCATTCAGGCTGCAGGCACAGATTGTAGTCCATTAGCTGGAAAATTGCTGTGCAGGGTGCAGCTGGGTGTGGCATTGTTACGCACGTCACATCGCGGTTTGGATCGGCCAGTCCTTCAGTCACGAGTTTGGTGAGAAGGTCTGGGGTCTGACGCCACGATCGTGACATATTGGACGTCGCGATCATGAGATTGTCGCATGTTGGTGGCGGCGATCTTGCGATCCGTGACAGTAACCTCTTCAGCACGTCTTTTTTTCAACAGTGGGACTTTGCGGGGGCTTCTTGATAATAGATTGGTTTCACATAGACGTCTTCTAATTGTAACAGTACTCACAGATAACAGACCTTCTTTGATCTTCCTGGAGCTGATTGTTGGCTGAGTCCTTGCCATTTTGGCTATTCTATTCATTTGAATGGTAGTTTTTCGCTTGCTTTCATGTCTTTCAGGTTTTGGTTGCCATTTTAAAGCATTTGCGATCATTTTAACTGAGCAGCCTATCATTTTCTGCACTTCTTTATGTGTTTTCCCCTCTCCAATCAACTTTTTAATCAAGGTACGCTGTTCTTCTGAACAATGTCTGGAACGACCCATTTTCCTCAGAATTTCAGAGAGAAATGCACTGTAACCAGCACGTACAACATTTGGTGCCTTCCTTCCTTAAATAAGGGCAATAATTGCCACCTGTTTTTCAAAGAATGAATGACCTCACTAATAGAACTCCACACTGCTATTATTTTGAACATGCCCCTTTCAATTAGTGATTCAATTACACAGAATCAGCAGCATGCATGTCATGATTGTTGGGTCTGTTGGATTTCTATTACTCTACTACACCAGCTAGTAAATTATTTGCCATGTAGAAATATAATTTCTACCAAAAACAGTGATTGATCAGGTTAGTGATGTCTGACTGCTATTATTTTGAACACAACTGTACACAATGGAGCAGCGTGGAAAATTGCAATGGTGCACAAATAAATGCCAAGACGGCTGTTGGAGGAGGCGCTAGAGCAGCTGTCATAACGGAAATATGTCATCACGTTTGCGGAAGGACGTTTGCACATACCCAGAAGTGGTAGTGGGGAGTGTTAGTGGATGGGAGTGCAGTTAGGAGAGTTTAGTGGTAATTTGCAAGTCTATTTTTTAGCTTTGTGAATTGTTCTTTTGTGGAATTCTAGACCACATCTGATCATGGCAAGATCGCTGTTCTCGACCGAGGAGCTGATCCTCATTTGCAGGGGAAATATTACTAATAATTGTATTTTCAGCTGAAAACATGTCCAATTCCTAGATACATTGAGGTACATAGCAGAGGTTCAAGGTATTCCATAGAAGAAGTTATTGTTCTTCCTAACAGGTGGCACAGACACAAGCATACACCCAGGGCCACTGTTAGATATCATGGGGCCCCGTACAGCATACCTGACAGCCCCCCACCACCAGAGAAATTATCCAAATTATATTTATGGTAAAAATACACTAAAAACATTATTAATGGACACAATCCCAACCATATTCCTGTAAAATCTAAATGAAAAAACTGTACTGAGTTCATGAATAAAGCTGTGTGTGTAATTGAGGTCTTGGGGCTCATTCACATGGGTACTGTGGCCTGTAGAGTGTGAATCAGTGGTTTGTTTTTGTGGCTGTCGCCGTTTGCAGGCAACCTATGTTACACTATGGAAATGCTGCAGATCCTAATTTGACAAGCATATGGGTGCAGGTGTACAGCCCTGAACACAGACAGTGAGCATTCAGGGCCACTTCCCCACGCCTTCACACCTGTCAGATTAAAACCTGTGTTCATACAGCTGCTGTGTCTCGATAGTGTAACAGGTGGCTCCAGCCACATAAACAACCCACTCATTCATGTTGTACAGGCCAGAGGACCTGTGCGAATGTGGCATTTTTTACTATTTTTTCCTCAGTTCATTAATTTCAATGAGCTGCCTAACATATGGGAACATGAAAAAATACTGCAGGCATATTATTTTAAAAGTGTGTTGCACCTAACCGCACAGTAATGTGGTGCCATGCGTTTTGGTGGCTGTGAATGCATCTGTGTTTACTAGACCTGTGGAGGTGCAATTAAGTTTTCATCATGGTACCTGCGGAGGGAATTGCATTTCTTTACTGTGCAGGAAAATGTGTGCTCTTGCATGCATTTCTGCACCACTATGGGCCAGTTCACACTATAGAAATACAGTCTAGATGTGTTCCAGATGCATTTTGCATGCACTTTTTTGATGCATGTTTAGCGTGTTCCAGTGCATTTTGGATGCATTTTTGACATGTTCCAGTGCATTTTGGATGCGTTTTTGATGTGTTCCAGTGCATTTTGGATGCTTTTTTGATGTGTTACAGTGCATTTTTTTATGCATTCCAGTTAATTTTTTCCCCTCTTTTTCTTCAATTTAATTAGGGACATGTGCATTTTAGCGTGTTCCAGGGCATTTCACTGCGTCCAAGTACAGTTCTATGCATAAACAATGCAGCCTGTTTGACTTTTTTGGCAGCATCTACAACGCACTGGAACTGCAAGCGCTGATGTGAACTATGACATTGACAACCATATAACCTTCTTTCTGTGCATTTTGGATGCAAAACAGCAACTGAAACACATGTAGTGTGAACTGGCCCTAAAGGTTATTTTAGGTAAGGGAACTGGACTGACCAGGAATTGTGAATTCAATCAGACTAGTGGTGAGATACAATCAGGAATCTTATAATAATGCGAGATCTGAGCTGGAGGTGATAGGAAATGAGACACATTAACTAGATCAGTAAATAAATAGTTAAATAAAAAGAGTGTGGAGGTGATACATAGATTTGCAGATGGAACAGGTGATGACAAGGGGGGTCAAATTATATAAGGAGAGAGGTTTAAGGGCTCGTTCACACTTGACTTTATTTCTAACTCTTGCCAAACGCCCCTATAGCGTTTGACAGGCGTTTGGGAAGTGTTTTTAACACTCCATAAATGCTCCCCAAACGCCCTATGCACGGTTTTGAGGCATTTGATAGGCGTTTGCCAAGCGTTAAAACTGCATCACAAATGCCTATAATGAAGTTAAATGGTATTAACGCTCCGCAAATGCCTCGCAACCGTGTCACAACCACACCACAAACGCCTGCCAGGTGTTTGAGGAGCGGCACCATAGACTTAAATGGGAGGCTTCAACTCCTCCTGACTCGACATGAGGCGCCAGTTTTGCTGCGACACAATGCTAACACATCAGTGTGAACAGAACTGTGTGCTGCCATGTGCAGAATTTTCATAGGCATTTTAGAAGCGTTAAAAACGCTTCTCAAGTGCCTGTCTGACGCCTGCTGACAAAGCTAATGTGAACGTAGCCTAAGAGAAGAGAAACAAAGTTGTAATGAAATATAAACAGAAGGAAAATTGAAAATTTCAAACTTGTCAGAAGAACAGGACGCAGGTACGGTTCACTCCCATTGATTGATCAATATTCCTGGCACTGAAAGAACCCTGGAAATTGATCTCTATATTTTGGGCATTCACAAATGTCAAGGAGCTTACAATCTAAGGCCAGAAACTCAGACATATACTAGGCCCAATTAACCTAACAGCATGTCTTTGGAGTGTTGGCAGAAACACACCCGTGCAGAGAAAGCATGCAAACTGGGATGCAGCCATGACTGGGATTAGAAGCCATGACCCAAGTGCTGTAAGTTCTGAATTCTAACCACTAAACCACTGTAGGAGACAGAGTTTGAGCTGGAATGTAGAATAGTTACATTATTAAAGAGAAGGAAGATATATAATTATATTGGGAAATTAGAACTAGACATTCAAATTATTTGAGATAAAAGTGTGAAAATGTTTGACATTTGAAAATAGAATGTATGACATTCATTAGGAAATGCATTAGTAGGCCAATCATTTTTGGAGAAACAGCAAAAAAAAAAAAAATTAGAATATAGGTGTGCTTTTTATTTAAAATTATAAATATTCTCATATGCAAACAGAAAAACGTCAACGGGACAATTCCGTGGTTGTGCGCCACCCAGCGAACACATCTGGTATTGCATCTAGAAATGTGCCTGACGTGTTCCGGATTTACTAACAGTAAAGAGTCTACAAAGTAGACTCTTTTCAATGAGCTTGCTAGACGCCTTTCTGATGACTGACAGGTTTAGATTGATTGAATTGAGTCTGCCTGAATGTTCAGCGTCTGCTGGTAGCCTCAATTCTTAGAAAATCAGGGCCTCTGTGTCTGAGCAGCGATAGGCTGTATCCAGACAGGTAGATAGGAACCTGTGTTTGCAATGAGATGCCCAGTGTGGCAAGGCTTTATTTTCTGTGTTTATTTGTTTTGCTGTTTTTGAATATATGGAGCATGTGTTCACCAGCCTTGTAAATAAAGCACAACTTTATTCACTAAGATCCTGCTGTCGTGCTGAGCCTCCTTCACCGTGCCCTGATTCATCCAGGGGGTCAAGCAAAACCTGCTACTGAGCTAATCCATCACATTATGCACAGGGGGGTTTCCCCACACAGACACCCTGAGATTCCATATCTTATACCTATCTATCTTTGCACATGCAGCAGTAGATCATGAAGCCCTGTAACACATCCAAGCAGCCTTGGAATCCAGCAGCACAAAACATATCAGAAACATAAAAAAATTAATATTTAAAAAAAAAAATCTAATTGTGGAAGAGGAAGAGGTGAGGAACCAGATTCAAAAAGTTGCTTTGTTGGGTGAAGGTGCACTTTCTATTTATCTCACCTAAATTATTCAATTTGTATCCAATTAGACAGGTCCTAGCATGGTTGTTTTTAGATATAAAGAAGATTATATATATCTAGATCAGGGTTTCTCAACCAGAGTTCTTCCAGAGGTAATTAATTCTTCCCAATGACCACAAGCTGCTTTCACACTGATCCGTTTTTCTTCGACTATTGCTTTAAAAAAAAAAAAAAAACTGAAAAAAAAAAGTGTGACTATGTGATCCTATGGAACTCTTCACACTGCTCCATTGCGTTAGTATAATTCTCCTTGCTGCATTTTTGGTGCAGGTTTAGTGTGATAAAAAAACGCATCAAAAACACACCTGCATTGCATTTTTTTTGTTTATTATATCTTTATTACATTTTTTTTTCCATACAAAAGCCATTTCAAGCCAACATCATGTCATACAAAAATCTATACCAATTTACCTCCCCTATCCCCAGTTTTTACTCCCCACCCCCTTCCTTAACTAGCCCGCTCCCTTGTCCTCCTTATCTTTCAATTTACTTTATCCATCTTACCATTTCTTCTCCTTATATTTTCCCCCTTTCTATTCTGTTTTTCCAGCTTCTTATTTACTTTCTTTATTCCCCTGCACTCCAACCATTTCTAAATATCTCTTTTATTTTCTGAAAATGCACCATCCTTCCCAAAAAATAAAATTGTAAAAAAAAAAAATGAAATAAAATGGTAAACAATAATCAAAAAAGAAATAAAAAACTACTGACACCAGTGGCGGAACTACCAGGGTCTCAAAGGTTGCACCAGGCTCCAAGGGAAGGGCCCCCCAGGCTCAGTGTTAAATTCCTGGGTCTATTTTTTTGTCACAGTCTTGGCCTGGAAACTAGTCATAAGATGGCTAGAGATTTGGGTTGGTCTGCTGGCTTTCTTCTTTTTTCTCTTTCCTGGTTAAGTCTACCACATGTGCTGAGAAGAAGCTGTGAGTGGATGCGACTGTTAAACAGAATGAGGCACAGCTGGTCACTAACCCTTTTTATTGCAGTTTAATGGGGGTAATGTTGCCCACTTTATCTTCTAGACTATTGTTGTTGGTTTACAATTTTAACAATAAATGGTCTATAAGTTCACAATGAATTTAAACACGAATAAAGGGCCATGGCCAAACCCCTCTGCAAATTCATGCATCTAGTGTTTTATTATATTTGTTGTTCATATTGTGCATTATGGGTTTAGGTAGTGGTGGGTGTGCAAAATTCCATGGCGATTTTCATTCTTGTTTTGTCTGATAAAACCATGGCCACCAAGCCACAAGGTAGGGAAGTGAGGGGAAAACTATCTCTAATATCTCTAACGGAGCCCTGGATAGCAATAGAAACCTAATCTTTCCCACTCTACCCAAAACTAAAGCTGGCTATATACTGCTTGATATTTAGCACATTCCTACATGAATCTGACAAAGTTTGAGCTATGGATAGCCCTGTCGACAAAAGTTGATTTTATCAAAAGAGTTGGTCTGAAAATTCAGTGCTTGCATCAGATCCACTGTCCAGGTATTCCACAGTCGCTGAATAGTCGACAGCTAACTTTTTTTCCCCCAAAAAAAGTTTCTATGGTTCAACCCCACATGTAGATTATTCAATCAATCATCATAAAAATCACTAATAATATACCGGTAAACCCTGTTGCTGTCAAAAACTGATGATTGCGTTGGTTTATTTTCTAGAAATATATTCTCTGTGAAATTCAGAATTACACTGTATACTATACATTTTGTATTATTCATGTTCCTCAACTACACAGTTTACACAGCAGAGGAAGCAAAGTTACAAGTCAGGGTGTCTAGTACATTCCGTTCATGTAATCTCTAGGTTCATTGTGAAAGCATGTTTGACGTAGGTTTCTTCATGCTTACCTCACTAACTGACAGAAATATGGGTAAGGAAAGGCAGTAACCATTCTTTAATTCCTGATTGGTTCACTAGAAAAGGCAGTGGCAGCAGCAAGAAATCATGATAGGTTCTATCTGCTGGAATGAAGTTCACCTTTCTTCTTTTGTAATTAGACTTTTGTGTCGCAATGCTTTGAAGGACACACATAAAGCCAGTTCTTTTTTTATATGTACTCTGACAGGGAACACTGATAAAAAAAAGACAGCAATGAAACAAAGCTGCCTATACATGTTCAACAGCAATCAAATGTAAGTTACAGTTCAGCTACCTAAATCTGTTACTTTAACGCTGCCATACCTCACACATGTATGTATCCTATAAGTACGTGTAGTGACCTGTGACACTGTACTTCTCTGTATGCCCGGTTTACACTGCATTTTACAGCACTGGATGAATGCAGGAAAACAGGATTTGTCATCAAAAAGTAGTAGGCAAGTGAAAATCCTTCACCATGGACCCTGTTCCCCTGACAACTCTGTAAGATGGGAATTCTATTCACTTGAAAGAGATTGGAGAGATTTCCTCTCATTTACTGTTGCATCTCCAGGACAAGAAGTGAAGGAAAATATTCCTGGCTGGATACAGACAGCAAAACATTCCTAATAGGGTTTTACCTCTAAGATTTAAAAAAAAAAGTTTTGGCTTTACATTTGAATTCTCCTACATTGGTTAATATAGTAAAAAACATTCCTCCATTTTTATTTACATAGTTCCTCTACATTCTGGTTAATAGCAATGGATATTAATTCATTTATACTCCACAGGGTGAGTTTTCCCCTTTCTCTTTCTTATTTTGAATATTTCCAGTACAGTAGTCAGCTTACTCAGGGCATTCCTGCATTCCCTTTTTAATATAGCTTGTTATTTGCCTGTATGAAAAATGAAATCTAATTGTTATGCCCACTTTATCCCTTTAGATTTTCAAAAGGGATGACTTTTCCTTTCTTATCCTTAAAATATTCCAGCTGGTACATCCTCTTGTGGCCCATCCATGTAATAGATTATACACCACTCTTTATCACCACTAACTATTGAGTAGGTCCCTTTTTTGCTGCCAAAACATCCCTGATCTGTTGAGGCATGGACTCCACTAGACCACTGAAGGTACTGTATATTGTGATATCTAGCACCAAGCCATCAATAGCAGATTCTTTAAAGTAGAACAATAGGGCAAAACTTTTTTTTTTCATTTTGGATAGAACAAGGTAGGGTTATAACCCCTGTGACAGACCATCTGTCACCCCAATTGGGTAATTCCATCAGAGAACTGCTTTCTTGCTGCTTGGACATAGGGACAAGGTATGGGGCTGGGAGGCTGGAAATCACACCCAAGACTAGGCGACATTAGCTTAGGTGCAAAAACTGGAACTCTTTATTGAACAGAAATACAGATTTTTTTATACACTTCAGAAATAGCAGTCCCCATATGAGCAATAAAACAAATATTGGTATATACATCCCACCCTGATTAGGTAAGAGCAAGTGCAAACGGTAAACAGTACAGCTAAAAGTGATCTAATTAACCATAAGCTAATCAACAGCCAGGCACCCAGACAGACCAGCACCTGCAAATCTGAATACATTAAATCCATAACACATGCTGTCTTTCTGGTGTTTGCTTTCACTTGTATAATCTGTCCATCATAAAACAAAACTCATACAATATTCCAACAGTCTGAAAAAGTGAAATTCATCTATCTTCATAGTTTTGAGGGAGATTGTTGATAAATATTTCTGTCACAACCCCTGTCAGATTTGTTTTCGCCATTTGTGTCCTATTGTGGAGATTCCTGCAAATTAAATGAATTCCTTGAGGATCCCCCGGGCACCAGAACTAGTGTCCCCATTGGAAGATATTCTCTCTATTACTTTTCTGGGGACAACCCAAAATTTGGGATTTTTTTACTTTAGGTTTTTAGATATATACACCAGAGTTTGCTATAACTTTAACACAAACCAATTAATATACACTTATTGGGATATTCTTTTTACCAAAGACATGTATCAGAATGCATTTTGGCATACATTTAGGAAGAAATGTTATTTTTTATTTTTGTTATTGATATGTTATGCCAGTTAAAATAGAAAAATGCCTAATAGCAAAAATGCCCTGGTCATGAAGGGGGTAAAACATTCTGGAAGACAAGTGGTTAAAAAAGTCCTTAACCTTTATTACAAATGTAACTTACCAATTATACATCAGAAGTAAAAAAACCCACATCTTGCACTTTCCACAATGTAAAAGACAATGATGTCTTAGCCATAAAAAGTCCAGGCAACCCTGACCAACTATGTCTAGCGTGGGATCTCTATTGGCCTCAATAGTTCTCCATCCAGGCATATACCCCTGCCTCATAGAGTATAGTAATATAGGTACACATGCAAAAAACAAATAGTTGTCAAAGGGAGTCTGTCACGGAGTGCCCATGCCTTCCCCACCCCCCTTTGCCTGCTGTCCCTCTGCCTTATCCCTCCACCCCTCCCTCCCACCTTGCAGACTCCTTAGTCCTGCTAGCTTACATGAAAGGGCTATGCAGGACTGCAGAAAGGGAGGAAACGCCCCTGTGGTGTGATTAGCACCTCTCCAGCAAAGCAGCCTGAGACAAAGGCTGCGCTCCCCCCCCGCGTGGCCGGAGTGAGGGGGGCGTACCTCGTTGCCCCGGCAATGCGGTGCTGGGCCGGCCATTGCCGAGGCAACCTGGCAGCGTCTTGCACGGCTTTAAAAGGCCAGTGCGAGAGGAGGCCCGGCCTCTTTGTTCCTGTGCACGCTGCTTGAATCATCTATCTCCCTGAAAGCCGCTGGGAGGCTTGGGAGGGGGGACACCGAGCCTCCGCAGCTGTCCCCGCTGCGCACTCGGCAGACCCCCAAAACATCAGGACTGTAGCCCTCTGCAATACCCCAGGGTTGGGTGTCTCCACAGCTCTGCATGAGCCCCCTCCTCAAAGGTTAGACCCCACAGCTGAGACCCTGCCAGACCCTGCAAGCCTGTAAGGCTGTCTACTGAGCACCCCTGCACCCTGTCCACTGCTGAGTGCCCCCGCACGTTGTCCATGGCTGCATGTCCCTGGAAGCTGTCTGCTGCTGAGTGCCCTGGGAGCTGCTGCTGAGGGACCCTGCACACTGTCCGTGGCTGCGTGTCCCTGGAGGCTGTCTGCTGCTGAGTGCCCTGGGAGCTGCTGCTGAGGGACCCCGCACACTGTCCGTGGCTGCGTGTCCCTGGAAGCTGTTGCTGCTGAGTGCCCGGGGAGCTGCTGTTGATCGCTAGTTGTCCCTGGAACGCTGACCGCTGGTCGTCCCTGTCTGGAGCCACCTGCCGCTGAGGGTCTGCAAGCCACTTACCGTGAGTGTCCTGAACTGTCCCTGTTGTGTGCACTGACCATCCGTGTCCTGAACTGTCCCTGTTGTGCGCACAGACTACCCATGTCCTGAACTGTCCCTGTTGTGCGCACCGATCTCCCCAGTGTCCTGAACAGTCCCTGTTGTGCGCACCGATGACCCTGCGTGGGAGTTGTGCTAGGCCAGACTCCAAAGCTAGAGTCCCGTTGAGTCCCCGTGACCCCGATGTCCCTGGAAAGCTGGGTGGGAGCTGTGCTAGGCCAGACTCCACAGCTAGAGTCCCCGTGACCCCGATGTCCCTGGAAAGATGGGTGGGAGCTGTGCTAGGACAGACTCCACAGCTAGAGTCCCGTTGAGTCCCCGTGACCCCAATGTCCCTGAAAAGCTGGGAGGGAGCTGTGCTAAGCCAGACTCCACAGCTAGAGTCCCCGTGACCCCGATGTCCCTGGAAAGCTGGGTGGGAGCTGTGCTAGGCCAGACTCCACAGCTGGAGTCCCGTTGAGTCCCCGTGAGCCCAATGTCCCTAGAAAGCTGGGTGGGAGCCATGCTAGGCCAGACTCCACAGCTGGAGTCCTGCTGAGTCCCCGTGAGCCTGCTTGCCAGGGGTATTCCTACAAGCCGCATGTCGCGGAGTGCCATGAACTGTCCTGGCCGAGTGTCTTTCAGAGTTCAATAAAGTTTTGTGTGTTCCCCATCTTCTTTGTGTGTTCTGTCCTGCCTACGCTTCCGTCACAGTGTCTAAATTCCCAGAGCTGTAAACCCTTGCTAAAGGGTACAGGGAATAGTGACTACCCCTGAGCATAAAAACTTCTTTCTTTGAAGTGCCATCCACAGGCCAAAGAAAGGCTGACGCGTTTCGAGGGAAATCCTCTTGGATCTGAGGAAGAGGGTTTCCTTTGAAACGCGTCAGCCTTTCTTTGACCCTTGGATGGCACTTCTTTTATTTTTTGGTCCTTAGTGTCATATGGAGCATATTTCCAGTGATTATCATTTGTTATGCAATTTGTCACTTCTTGTTTGTGAGTATATTTTTTATTTTAACTCTCATTCAATAAACTTTCATCTGGGATAATGCGCTAGGCCAGTGTGCTCTTGTTCCATTTTTTCCTGCAATCATAAAGTTTTGGCTGATCTGTGTATATTAATCCTGACTCCAATAGATGAGTCTCCAAGACTTCGGGACACTCTCTTTTTGCATGTAACAACAATGTCAAAAAGACCACTTTGCTAATTGCTGTACTAAATCCAATTCTATGAAATACTAATTTCCTATGTTATACCACCTAATAGGAAATTTCCAATCCATTCTTGCAGAGCTCATTCACACCAGAAAACAGTGTGGGAAAGGTGCATTTCCCACATTGCATAAGAACATGCTGCCCTTGTTAGACACACACAGATGCCATTAACTGTTAATAGCACCCCAAACACAAAGGCAGGGCTTAGAACTAGATATATAGTTATCCAAGCTAGTGGGACGTTACATCTTGACGAAGCCCAATATGGTGAAACGCGTTGACATTGTTGGTATGGGTCTCTGAGGTCATGCAGAACCTGCCTACATTCCTCCTATCTGAATCCAGTGCACGAAAGTGAAGGAATTAGAGCAGCATGCTCCACAGTGGCCGGTGTCACTCAGAGTGCCTAGGGGGCTGCTTCCTTGGAAAGCAGAGTGATCACACACAGAGCAGCAATTGTCAGCCTTCACGAGAGACTCTGAGGGAACAAAGGACCTGGTAGGGTGAAGCGCACCGGTTGCAGGTGAGCTGTATTGCTGCCTCTCCTGGGGCCATTTCTAAGGCTGTGGATGTCATTCATTAACAAGCAGTTGTCTGCATGATCCGGGTAAAGTTTGAGGCACTGTCTGTGAGCTCTAATTATGGCTGCAACTTTACTCACCTGCTGATATCCTTTCTATAGCGGTTCTTTTCTCTCTACTGCTATACCCTGCTTGGCTGAACTAACCAATTTGCTATGATGCTTGAACACAGCTTGCTGCTCTTATCTATGCTGTTTTCCAATACCATGCGTAGTTATGCATCTAGCAAATGCGGCGCATTTGCAGCCGCCAAACAGCACAATACCACAGTGGAGATGTTTAAAAGTTGCTGCTGTCCTTTTTGCACATTCCTGTATGTTTGACAGCCCATTGAAATGAATGGGATGGCAAAAATTGAATACATGGGCAGGGCTGTCTTAATGAATGGGTACACCTGGGCACTGCCCAGGGGCCCCAGGTGCATAGGGGGGCCATGATCAGGGCCAGGAAAAGTTAGGGGGTGGGCACTGTGCTTGGAGGTGTTCTGGATTTTGCCACTCGTGCCACTCCTCTTTGACAGGAGAAACTGTAAATGTCACTCCAGTCAAAAGAAGCAGCGGCTGACCGATAATGGGGAGAAGATTCAGCTTTCTCCTCCATCCTGCAGGGGGGCAGAAGAGAGTCGGCACTTAGTCTGAGAAGGCACCTCAGTCTCAGCCTGGGAGAGGAAGAAGCAGCTGACTTCATTGTAGATGGGAACAGCATGTGATCTGTGAGTACAAGAAGGAAAGAGGGGGGGGTTACAACTCTAATGGATGGGGACAGTCCGATAGGGACACCTGATAGATGGGGACACTGTGATAGGGACACCTGATGTATGGGGACTCTACAATGGGGACACCTGATGTATGGGGACACCTGATGTATGGGGACACCTGATGGATGAGCACACTGTGATAGGAACACCTGATGTATGGGGACACTGTAGTGGGGACACCTGATGGATGAGCACACTGTGATAGGAATACCTGATGTTCACCAGTTTTTGCAGGAAGCCCTTTCTACTAGCTTTCAAGGTCCCACATGCTAGTGTTTTTCTTCGGTGAAGATTGCAGAAAAGGGGCAAGCTGGTGTAGAAATTATCAACACAGAGATGATAACCCTGTTCAAGGAGTGCAAATTAAAGCTCCCAAACAACTTTTCCACTTGATCCAATGTAATATGGGCATTCAGGGGGATGCAGCTGGGTGTCCTTTCCTTCATGCATGAGGGAGGCAAACATGTACCCCGAGGCACTGTTGCATAATTTGTAGAATTTAACCCCATATTGGGCTTTTTGCTGGGGATAAACTGCTTGAAGCTCAGCCTACCAGTGAAGAGAAGAGCAACTCATCCACGCAGATATTTTTGTCCGGGATAAATAATTAGGTGAATTTCTCAGACAAAAAATTAAGAATGGACACATTCTATGCTGGGTCTTTTCGGGGGTGGCACTGGGTGTTATCGTTGTCATGGAGGAACCGCATGATCATTAAATATCTTGTTCTGGGCATGACGGACTAGTAAATGAGCATATGATGGATGGGGTGGGTGGACCAGTAGGAGTGTAATTCATTTTTTTTGTGAATCCCACATTAAATGTGAGGCCCAAAATGGTTCTAAATTCCTCCACTGTTAACTGCTTCTGTTCATAGGGATGGGCATAACTTGAATCTCGGTTGTTGGCTATGAATTGTTCAGCATACAGGTTGCACTGGTCCACAATTGAATTTAACAAGTCATTGGTAAAAATTAAATTAGAAAAATCAAGTGGGCATGTGCGGCCGGCCAGATCACATGTCCCGGCACTAGCTCCACACACCCCCAGCGCCCATAATAGCCCTTATACAGGCACCGAACCCTCGCTGCTCCCAGGACTCTCCCCGGACCCGGGACCCCTGAATCATGCCAAAGTGGATGGCGGGGAAGAGCCGCGGAGGCTCCCTGTTATCAATCCCTGCTGGGAGAAGAAGATCCAAGATGGAGCCTGGCTCGGCCCCTGCCACCTCCTCTGCTGACGATAAAGCAGCACCTATCACTCAAAGGGTGAAATCGGGCTCTTCTACCACTGGCCAGGACTGGACCGCTCAAGGACGCTTCTATAGTCTCTAATTATATTGGCCTATCTCCTTAATTAATTGTGATCTAAAGATTCTTACTAAAATCCTGGCCTTACGCCTCCATAAATTTTTGGCCCTATATATTCATGATGATCAGTCAGGATTCATCAGCGGTCGACAAACATCAGACCAAATTTGTCGGACTTTAGCCCTGCTGTCAGCCGTACAATCCAATTGGGACAAATCCTCACAGAGGGAAATCTTATTGTTATCATTAGATATTTATAAAGCGTTTGACAGTCTATCTTGGGACTATTTATTTCAGATGTTAGGTAAGTTTGGGTTTGGCCCTTATTTCACGACATTACTACAGGCCCTATATTCTAACCCTTCAGCTCAAGTCTCTATTCGTGGATATAATGCAGCCTCCCTTTTGATAGAGCGAGGTACTAGACAGGGATGTCCTCTTTTGCCACTACTATTTGCTCTGGCAATGGAACCACTTGCTATTCGCTCTGATCCCACCATCTTGGGCATCTGCTGCAGTCAACAGGACCATAAATGCGCCCTATTTGCTGATGATGTCCTTATGTATATATCTAATCCTCAAACTTCTTTATCCAGTCTCCTCCACCTGTTTCATCGTTTCTCTGAGGCTTCTGGTCTTACGCTTAATTCCTCTAAAACAATTGCCTTAAATATCTCGTTACCTGACTCGGAGGTTCATCACCTCCAGGATAATTTTGATTTCCAGTGGGCCCCTCGTTCTCTCCCCTATTTGGGGATCCACCTCACGAAATCTATTTCATTATTATACAAGACCAATTATCTCCCGCTCTTCAAACGACTAAAATCTGACCTACTAGAATGGCAAGATCTTCCACTTTTGGCAGAATTAATTCTATTAAAATGACCTTTTTACCGAGACTACTTTAGGACGTTACCGGTCATGGTTCCCAAACGGAAACTGTTACTATTACAAGCTGAAGTCTCTAGATTCGTCTGGAGGGGAAAACATCCTAGGGTTAACAAGTCAACTCTATTTTCCCTAAAGAAGCATGGCGGTTCCTGGCCTATTTTCAGGCAGTTCAGATAGCAGTTATCTTGCACCACGGCCAAGGGTTACATCCCCCAGTGGGTTGGCATTGAGGCCTTATCCTGCCATCCTTACGCTATTGGTGCTCTCATGTGGCTCCCCAGTCGATTGCGTCCTCCTATTCTGTGTCCTACATTGTCTTATTCGTTAACGTTGTGGGATAGATGGCGGGCTCGCAAACCTTTCTTCTCCCCACATACCCCACTAGCTCCAGTTTTTTGCAATCCCGAGTTTATTCCTGGCTTATCACCGTCTGGGTTCCAGTGGTGGATGAATAAGGGTTTGCTGTGTATCAGAGACTACCTCGTTCTCTCCAGTATTTTTTGACAAAGTATCAAAATGCTTCCCGGGGAATTGTTTCGCTACTATCAACTTATCTAATTTATTTCTAGCAAACTCAAATTCATCGTAGAACCTTGCACACTCACTCCTGTGGGGCAACTGGGATGATGAGGGGTCGTTTTTCCATTATCTATGCTTCCCTTGTTGATCCACTCACTAAATTATCTTATATGACTCAATGAGAAAGGGATTTGAATAGCTCACTAGACCTGGATACTTGGCGGAATATGGCCCATTCTTTATCAAAGATTTCGATTAATACTGCTCTTATCGAATCCAATTATAAAACGCTACTTCACTGGTATCTGGTTCCAAGCGCCTTGCTAAAATGTACCCTTCAGTATCACCTAGTTGCTTCTAACACTGCAGACAAGAGGGCACTATGTTCGATATCTGGTGGAAATGTCCGGTAGTGAATAGGTTTTGGATCCGAATGTTTAATTTCATCTATTCGGTAACAGGAATTAATATTCGTAGATCACCGGAAGTGGCCTTATTTCATTTGCTACCCGCTGACGTTCCCAAAAAATCAACTAAATTAATTCTTTACCTCTTACTGGCGGCACGCATTACCATAGCTAGAAGTTAGAGACAATCACTGATCATTTTTTTCATGTGCCTATATGGTGTGTTAATGTGTCTATGCACACCATTTCACCATGTAGGTGGAAATTGTTTCTATTCTGTGTATGCCACTGTATACCAATTTTTCAATAAAAATATTGCAGTATAAATTAGAAAAATCAATCGGGGCAAAATTTTCTGTGTTCACCTGGACTCCTGGCAGGGCAGTAAAAGAGGGGGATATTAGCTGCTCCAGAGTTAGGGTGAAGCCATAGGGGGTTTTTAAGAGCATATGGAAGAGTGGTATGGGTCCTAACCCTTTGGGGCTGAGGTGACACCCCACTAGTACCTGGCCTTTCTTGAGGTTCTCCATTTCTGGTGGAGGCCACTATGCTACTGGTGGATGCCACTGCTCTACTTGTGGATGCCACTGCGCTACTTGTGGTAACCTGCTCCTCACCACCAGAACACCTTCATTTGTTGGGTACACTTTCTCCTCCTCTTCTGTAGCAGACCCACTGCTTAAATCGTAGTCAGAATCAGACTCGGAGAGCTCCCCGTTGCTCTCACCAGTCTTGCATAGGATTTGGTATGCCTCCTCACAGAAAAATAATTTTCTGGACATACTGGCACAGATGTGGCTGCACTGATGGGTTCTGATGAAGCTGCTATAATGAGACTGCACTGATGGGTGCTGATGAGGCTGCTCTTATGAGGCTGTACTTGCTAGGTGCTAAAGATGCTGCACTGCTGGGTGCTAAAGAGACTGCACTGCTGGGTGCTGATGGGGGTGCACTGATTGGTGCTGATGGGGGTGCACTGATTGGTGCTGATGGGGGTGCACTGATGGGTGCTGATGTGAATTGATGAGGCTGCACTAATGGGCACTGATGAGGTTGCACTGATGTGCACTAATGCAATGCACGGAGGCTGTACTGATAAGCTGGCACTGATGTGCAATGATGAGGAGACACTGACAGGTGCAAATAAGAATCCACTGATAGGGCAGCGCTGATGTGCACTGATACGTGGCACTGATGTACACTGATAGGCTGCAGTATTGAGGTAGCACTGATGGTAACTGATGAGCACTGTTGTGCACCGATAGGCTGCAGTGATGAGGCAGCACTGATGGGCACTGATAAGCTGCCGTGATAAGGCGGCACTGATGGGCACTATAGCCATGGGTATATGTAGAATTACACCCCAAAATACATTCTGATACTTCTACTGAGTATGGGGATACCACGTGTGTGAGACTTTTTGGGAGCCTAGCCACATACAGGAGCCTGAAATCCAATGACCACTTTGAAAGCCTGAAGGTGCGTAACTTCCTCATTACACTTCCTCACTACCTATAACAGTTTTGAAGGCCCTGACATGCCAGGATAGCACCAAACCCCCCCCCCAATGACCCCTTTCTGAAAGGTAGACACCCCAAGGAATTTAAAAAGAGGCATGGTGAGTATTTTGCAGATTTCATTTTTTCTCACATGGTTCTGAAATATAAAAAAAGAATAGAAAAAATGTTTTTGTTTTTTTTTCTTCATTTTCCAAAAACTTGTGGCAACAAATGAGATCTGAAAAATACTTACCGTGCTTCTTATCAAATTCCTTGGGGTGTCTACTTTCCAGAAAGGGTTCATTTGGGTGGGTTAGGTGCTATCCTGGCATTTCAGGGCCTCCGAAACTGTGATAGGTAGTCTGGAAGTGTAATGAGGAAATAAAGCCCTTTATAAGCCTGAAGGTGCTTGTTGGATTTTGGGGTCCTGTACTTGGCTAGACTGCCAAAACGTCTCTCACATGTGGTACCCTCATACTCGGGAGAAGTAGCAGAATGTATTTTGGGGAGTAATTCCACATATACCCATGGCATGTGTGAGCAGTAAATCATTTAAATGAGAATTTTGTGTAAAAAAAATTAATTTTTTTTGTTATTTTCCAAAAACTTGTGGTAAAAAAAATAAATTCTTCTATTGATTCAACATGCCTCTCAGAAAATAGTTTGGGGTGTCTACTTTCCAAAAAGGGGTTGTTTTGGGGGGTAGGGGCATTCTATGCCCAGCATTAGAAGTTTATGCCACACATCACTCACTCTTCTAACCATCTGAAGACCAAGTCTTTTCTGACAATGTCAGGAATGGAGATTTTTATTTATGTATTAATGGCATACATAAACCAACATTATCAATTTTAAATATAAAAGTACAAAAACATAAATAAATAAATACAAAACTCAACCAAAGAACTCAAAAGTCCCAAAAAGTCCCTGGGGGAAGAAAAACAAACCAATAATAACCTTAGCCTTTATGGCTATAAGTTAAAGTCCATCTCCTGAAAAGGAAACACAAAACTATATACTTATATACATATACATAGGCCTTTATGGCCAGAAACCAATAAAGTCCCAAGTCTCTGGGGAAAAAAACTCAATAAATGATAAATGTAGCCTTTACGGCTCATAAAGCAAATAAAAAGTCCCAATCCTGAAAGGGAACACTTAAACTTATATACACTATATACAATATGTACACAAGGGCCTTTATGGCCAAGACCCCTGCAAAGGAAGGCACAGGAGAAATCTCCCAAAAGGAGCCTTTATGGCCCAACACAGACACATAAACAATACTAACTGCTGCTTGTGGCCTTCATGGCCTAAACCATACAGACTATCAACCGAATAACATAGCAGAATATATACACTGCAGGAAAAGGACTATGGAATCCGCAGACCTTCCACGTCTGACCCCTACAACCTACCAGAAAAGGCTACCAAAAAAAGTCTGAAGCGCAAAATCTAGGGAGTGAACAGAGGCTGAAACCAGGGACAGATCCCACCACCCGAGATCAACAGACCGCAGCAACAGGCTTGATGTTCCTCCACGCCTCCATCCAAGTCCTGTCTTTCCACCGCAGCCTGTCTTTCTCAAGACCCCAAATTTTCCCAACCTCACCAAGGATGTCACTCACCACCACCTGAAGAGGGAGGACCTTCTGCCAAATGGAGACCTGACACCGTGCCATCCAAGTGTAATAGCGGGTCACTAAACTGACTAAGAATAAGGTGTCCAAATCAAAGCCCATGCAACGCTCTAATGCTCCATACACCCACTCCGCATAAGACATGCGATGGAGGAAAGGAACACCCAGAGCCCCACCCACCTGTTTATACACCTCTACGTTAAAGGGGCACTGAAGCAAGAAGTGGTCCATAGTCTCCACTTCACCCCCACACTCCGACCTCAGACAACCACGGTCATCCAGAGGACGGCACTTCAAGTTACCCCTCACATAGAGCCTGCCGTGGAAGGCGAGCCAGGCCTGGTCCCGCAACTTCAGGGGGATCCGCTCCAGATTTATCAAACGCAAACCTTCCCTCACAACATGGCCTGGGCACCACAATCCTCTCACCCAGGAGTCTCCTAGGGAGGGACCGAACCTCCTCCGCAGTCACATGCCACTGCCAGAGTAACTTCAGGCACGGGGCCACATAAGCCGGGAGCTTACCATGCTTGACCCGCAGGCTTCTCACTGGCCCGCCACTCTCCCAACTATGCAGAAAGGGTCCAAACCAGATCCGGGAACAGTCCTAGCCATGCAGGCGGTCTCTCTGCCAACATACTACCAAAGTTATGCTTCAAGAAAAAGACCATCGGGTTGACCATAACTAAGCCACCCTCCCGCCTGGATGAGTAGGTCACGTCCCTCTTAACGAGGTTCAGCCGATTCCTCCATAACATCTGGAAGAAACAACTGTAGATCCTCGTATAGAGCGATTCTGGCAAGAGGCAAACAAAGCTGACATACAAAAAGACAGGGAGCAGGAAAGTCTTGATCAAATCAACCCTTTCCCTCAAGGAGAGCCGCCACCCCTTCCAGCATCTCACTTTGACCTCGGCATCCGACAGTTTGATCTCCCAATTTAGCTTGCTGTAATCAGCAGGGCCAAAATTGATGCCCAAAACTTTGATGTTCGGCTGAGGCATCAGGAAGGTGTCCGGGAGTGAGAAGCTCTCACCCTCCCTACCCATCCAGAGGACTTCACATTTATCCTGGTTGACCTTGGAACCTGATGCCTTGGCATACTGATCGATCACTGAAACCACCTCCTGCGCCTCTTCTGGTCCAGAGATGAAAACAGAAACGTCATCAGCATAAGCCACAACTCTCAAAGGCGGATCTCCAGTGGCACCCACCGGCACCCCGCTCACCGCCCCACCATCTAACCTCCTGACGAAAGGGTCGATGGCAAAGGCATAGAGCAAGGGACTCAGCGGGCACCCCTGGCGCACCCCAGATCCAACCTCAAAGGGTTGCCCAACCCAACCATTAGGCAACATGAAGCTCTCAGCTCCTCTGTACAATGTCTTCAGCCAGCCAATGAACCTCCCCTCCAAACCATACTGGTCCAGGAGATGCCAGAGGTACTCATGATCGACTCTATCAAAGACCTTTGCCTGATCCACTGCCAGCAAGAACTTTCCCCATCCTTCAGCCTTACACCGCTCCAGAGCCTTCCGGACAGCTAACATCGCTGTGAAGGTACTCCTGCCCTGGACCGAGCAATGCTGCTGACAAGAAAGCAAACAGTCTGCCACCGATGACAAGCGCCAGAACAAGATCTTCGCCAGAACCTTTCTATCGACATTGAGGAGGCTGATGGGGCGCCAGTTCTCAATAGCCGAAGGATCCTTACCCTTTGACAGGAGGATAACTGCAGACTGTCTCATGGAAGGAGGGAGAGATCCCTCATCCAGACAGCTGTTATACACTTCCGCGAGACGAAGTGCCAGGCAGGACTTAAAAGCCTTAAAGAATTCGGCTGTCAGGCCGTCTGGCCCAAGAGTCTTTTTAATAGCCAGACTATTAATCGCTCTGGACACCTCTTCCGCAGTAATCTCCCCAGTCAAACTCGCCAGAGGGACATCACTATCCAGACCAGGCGTGGATTCCAAAAAGCTCAACATCCTTGTCCGGTCAAGGTGCTTCTCACCCAGTAAATCCGCATAAAAGGACCTGGAGACCTCCAGAATCCCTGACCTGGATTTAGCCAGGGACCCCGTACTATCCCTCAGAGCAGAGATCGTATTAACCGCTGCACTCTGCTTGCAATTCTGGAAAGGGTCGGGTGAGTGGTATTTCCCATAATCCCTCTCCAGAACCAAAGAGGCACACCAATCATACTGGAATTCCCTGAGGAGAAGCTTCACCTCCGAGACTGCCCCCGAATCTCCACCGCTAGAAACACGGCGATCAAGGTTCCTCCGCAACCGCTGGTAGGCGTTATACTGTTTAAACTGCCGTCTCTTACTAATGGCCTTGAAAAACCTGCTGATCTGCACCTTGGCAAGCTCCCACCACTCAGACTTACTGCCACAGAAATCCAGCACCATCTCCTGTGCCTGAAAGAACTCCTTGAAAGATCGTCTCACCTACTCGTCCTCCAGCAGAGACAAATTCATTCTCCAGATGCCCTTTCCTCGCAGCGGTGTGTCTGAAATATTCAAGGTGACAGATAGCATAAGGTGATCCGAAAACTCCACCGCCCGACACTCAGGTGCCGAGAAGGCAGAGTTCTCCTTCAAAAAAAATCTGTCTATTCTACTCTGGCAATTACCTCTCCTAAAGGTGAAACCCGTGCCATCTGGGACACTCTTAATCCAAGTGTCAACCAGAACTGCCTCCCTGACTATAGCATTTAGAAAAACGCTATCATATCCCAGCCTGTCAGTGAAGCCTCTCCTGTCCTTGGGCCTAGTAATGGTGTTAAAATCACCTCCAAAGACAACCAGCCAGGATGTAAAGAGGTAAGGTTTAATCCTCGCAAAGAGGTTCTTCCTGTCCCATTTGGACTGTGGGCCGTAGATATTGATGAGCCGTAGCTCCTGCCCCCTTACGAGAACATCCAGAATAAGACATCTTCCGATCTCTACCTCAATTACCCGCCGACACGTTACCATGCCGGTAAAAAGCACCGCAACTCCGCTGTAAGGCTCAGCCGCAAGAGACCAGTAGGAGGGCCCACGCCTCCATTCACGCTTGGCCAGATGGACAACCTAGTCTCCTGCAAAAAGAAAATATCGGCTTCCATCCCACTGATCAAAAATAAGGCTGTTTCTTTTGCTCTTACAGACCGTAGGCTGGCAACATTAATGGTTGCCACCTTTATCAGAGCGGGAACTGCCATTAAGATAATTGAGAGGGACATTTCTTAACCCTCCTCCTGACTTTTTTAGTAGGGTCCCTTACTCTCTTCAGAGACCCTCCTGCCTCTTCATCCTCCATCGGGGAAGTGGGATCAGACTCGCCCCCCTCCCCCGATAAAGCCCCAAACTGGTTTTCCAGGGCCACCTCCCTCACCTCCAAAGAGGAAACTGACCCTGCAGAAGAAAGCACCGACCTATTACGCCTACCCCCGGCCACCAGGGACCACCCCTCCTCCACCAGGGCCCCCACCGGGACAGAACCCTGAGCCTCTTGGGGCTCCACACCAGACCCCTCCCTCTGCTGCCGTGGCAAAAGCACGGGGGGGAGAAGCCACCACAGAGCCAGACCGACTCTCCACCAAACCTGCCCCCTTGGCAGCCTCCTGCAGCTGTTTCTTATTCCGGGGGGGACAGGCACACTAGGGGGGGGGGGAACCGGGGACTGGACCGGAACAGACAAAACAGAAGGGGCTGAAACAGAGGGAGCCACACAGCTCTCCAATTCCCTCGTAAGGGACGCCACCATAGCAGATGCCGCCTTTTTCAAAGCCACCCCTGCCTCCTCCGCATCAATGCGGGCAAATTCAGCCTCTAATTCCCCCACCGGGAGGTTGAGGAGGGACTCCAGGCACCGGTTGTAAGAGTGCCCCTCGGTTCCACAAAGGTTACACCAGATGGTGTTGCAGTCCCTCGCTAGATGGCCAATCTCTTGACATAGAGAACAGTGCACTACTGGGCAGGTGGGTGCGAAGTGCCCCTTTGCCCCACACCTATGGCTGACGCGCGGCTGACCAGGGTAAAAGACAATCAGGCGGTCTTTGCCCAAAAACGCCGAGGAGGGAACATGTTGAACCACATTCCCGACCACCCTCAGACGAACAGTAGTCGTCCACCCCCCTGTCCATATCCCCCGGTCATCCAATATCTTCCCCAGGGGTCCTAACACATCCCGATACCTCCCCAGCCAGACCTTGACATCGGAGGCAGGGATGGACTCATTACGGACTAGTACGGTAATCTTTTTAACCAGGGACTGACGAGAGAGGAGACGGGGGGTCAGACCCACCCACCTGGGGCTGGACACAAAAGTGGCCTCATAACGCTGCCAAAATAAGTCAAGCTGATCAGGTCGCACAAACGAGACATCATACTCCCCGGTCCCAACCGGGGTGATAAAAGCGAAAATCTTGCTTGCCCGGAACCCCATTTTCAGGATCCGATCTATTACTTCCCTCCTACTAAGGGGGGGACCCTCGCCTGTCCACTTAATCTGGACCACATTGCGTCTGGCTGCAGATGTAGGCAAGTTACCTGTCCTTGCACTAGCTGACCCTATGGGCCCAGGACCACCCCTAACCGCCGTGGAATAGCTCAACGCGGGCTTAGGAGCACTTATAACAGGGGAGCCTGCTTCAGGAGGAACCACCGTACTGGCAGCCGAGACAGGGGGTACAGGCTGTGAAGTAACAGGACCTCGGGGAGCTGAAAGGTGGGTATCGCTCACCCGGGCAGGGGAGACCACCTGGACCTGACCCACAGAAGCCTGCACCAGGGACCCTGAAGTTAAACCCCCTGAGGAGTACCACTAGGCTGCACTCCCGCGGCCGTCACAACCCCGGGGCCCAGCGGGACTAATACCGGGGAGACCCCTGACACATCAGCAGATACAACACTCGTTACCCCCGTGCCTGAGGTCACCTCACCCGATTCATGAGCAGAGTCCTGTCCCTTCTGTCCAGCAGGTAGCTCCCCAGCCTTGGCCAGCACATCTTGGGAAATGCGTTCCAGCCGCACAAACGTTGCTCGCTCTCTGGTTTGGACCCTTTCTGCGCAGTTGGGAGAGTGGCGGGCTTGGCGGACCTACGCAGGATGACGTCACTTCCGACGTCCACTTCCTCCTCCTCGGAAGTGAACCGGAAGTCCGAGTGACGCAGTTCCGGCACCTCCTTCACCGCAAACTGGAGCTCGCCCGCTAGCTCCGCCTCCTCCATCTGCGACCCCCAATCCATTGGATGCTGCCCAGGGTGGAGGGACTCTGATGATCCCGCGTCCACAGACTTCTCATTAGGCACTTCCACTTCCTCCACCGACACAGCGGCTCGACCAGCCCCTGTTTCCTCTCTCCTTCCAGCAGTACCTCCGATAAATCCTCCATGGAAGAGGCCTCCGCCACAGGACCCTGCACCGCCGCCACCCTGCGGCTCCTTGCGGCCTTGAACCTCGCCTCATTGGAGGTACCTCTCACTGAGGGCCCCACTTTTGCGCTGCAGCGTCGTCACATATCGTTCCTGCTTGGAAACCTGGAGCACCAAAGCCTCCAGGCCTGGCTTCATTGCCTGCCTCTTAGAGGACCACACACGGTCATAAGAGGCTCGTATTTTCTTAAGCTCAAGAGACAGCTTCTTGAGTTTAGCCTCCTCCTGCTCCACCAGCCGGATCCGAGCAGCCACTCGCTCCCGATATTAGGCATAGGTTTCCCCCTTCTTTGGGGCTGTTCCCAGGTCCTCCACGGCTGGAAAAGGGAGGCCGGTACTAGCCCCCTCCAGGGCCTTCTCCTCGCTGGGCCCATGCCCATTACCCTCCATCCCGTCTGGGCCGGGTAGATCATCTGAGGTCCCAGGCTTTGGGGCCTTCAAGCCAGCAGATCCAGACCCAGGGACCGACATCCCACCTGGGCTGGGTTGGGGCAGGAAAGCCCCAGGCTTACCGGCCCTCCTTGAGCTCAGCAGAGCAGCTTCTCTCACAGCCTCTCCCCACAGAGTCAGGAATGGACTCACCGCTGGTGATGCTGGGGCTCACCTGCCGTGTGGGCTGCAGTACCGGTGCTTGCCAGCAGCCAGGATCTCACTCCTGCAATCAAGCCATCATCTGAGGCTGATTGCAGGAGGTGTATTTAAGCAGGACCAGGCCTGCAATCAGCGCCTTGGTGTTTTCCCATGAGCCCCTGTATCTTGTTCCTGTGTTCCTGATTGTAGTGTACTTCTGACTGCCTTGTTGCCGACCCAGCCTGATCCTGATACTGTGGTCTTCTCCTGCTCTGACCCTTGGCTCGTCCTGACCATTCTCTGCCTGATCCTACTGCCTGACCTCCTGTTGCTGAACCCAGCCTGTGACCTGATTATTCTTTGCCTGCCGTTCTGTACTGTCTGCTCCACTGTTACCAACCCGGCCTGTCTGACCACGTTATACCTCTTCACATCTGGCTCTTACCTGCTATACGCCATTACCTGCTATACTGCCTTTACCACAGCTGGTGTCACTCGGGGGTCGTGACCTTCCCCACCATCAGGGGCTCTGGTGAACCAGCAGACTGAGGCTTAGACTTCGCACCCTGAGGGACTCCGGCCTGTGGGTCACTAGAGGCTAGCGTCAGTCGGCTCGTGACAGAACCATAAGGCCTGCCTGACCATTCCACCTCTCCAGCCCTGACTACGCCTGTGTTTCTGCACATATTGATATTAGGGTAAGGTTGGTTTTGTTTACTGTGCGTTTTGTATATTTGGGCGGCTAATAAATTATATTATTATTACATCATTCCTGAAGCCTGCTACTTCCCTGTGTCAGTCCACACATTTCTGGTCATGCTCGGATCCCTTACAGACACTTTTTGTTCACATGAAAAAAATCTGTATTTTTTGCTAGGAAATTAATTTAAACCCCCAAACATTATATATTTTTTTAAAGCAGACACCCTAGTGAATAAAATGGTGGGTACTACAATTTTTTATGGCACATAGTACTTGCGCAGCAATTTTTCAAAAGCAAATTAAAAAAAAAAAAATACACTTTTTTTACTTTTAATGCACAAAAACACAATATATTGGATAATTATTTGGGAAAATATAAAAGATAATGGTATGCTGAGTAAATAGATACCAAACATGACATGCTTTAAAATTGCGCATGCCCTTTTTGGCAATGGTGACAAACTGCAAACATTTTTAATATCCATAGGCAACGCTTTAAAAGCCTTTAAAAGCTACCATTTTAGATTTACAGAGGAGGTCTAGTGTTAGAACTACTGCCCTTGATGTGACGTTCATGGCAATACCTCACACGCATGGTGCAACCGCTGTTTACATACCGTCACAGGGTCAAGGCTTGTGCACACAGGTTTGCGCGCATGGGAAGGGCAATTTTTTTTTTTTTTAGTTATTTTGATTTTTTTAAATTATTTTTACATTGTACCTTTTCATTTTTGTTTTTTTTTAATCACTTTTAATGCTATCACAGGGAATACAAATATCACCTATAACTTCAATGGGCATTGTCATATATTGTTTTTTGAGAAATCTGGGGTCTATCAGACTCTGGATATCTCTTCTGCCCTTACACTATCTAATCAAACCAAAATCGGTGTGATCAGATGCTTTTCCAATTTACAAATGCACTCTTTATATCCTGCGAAACTGAAGTGATGAAATGCTTGTAGCTTCCGAATTCTTAGACTATACAGATGATTGGCACCACTCTGGTCTCCAATCAGCTCTATGGTCAGCTGGCAGAAACACCGGCTGCATTCTCAGGTTCCCCCGATGGCACGAGACTGCCCGAGAAGGACGTGGAAGGCAGCGGTGGAGGCGGGCATCATCCTGGTATCATCTTGGTAAAAGCAATCCTGCAGCTAATTAGCCACTAGGATTGCTTTTACATGAAAGCTGATCGCCGGCTGAAAAAAACGATACCAGGATGATGCCTGCAGCTGCATCATCAAACTCCAGTGATGTACCAGTATGCAGACTGTGGACTGAATGAAAAAATGAGAAGAAATCTCTGCCAGAAAAAGTGTGTGGTATGCCCACCATTAGAATATACTGCCCTGCATCCACCCACTTCTAATGGTGGGCACACATTAGGTCACACTTTGCCACAAGTGCCAGTACCAACATTGAACAAATGTCTAAATAGTGGCATGCTTGAATAAAAATTGTCCACATATAAGTGGTACCCCATTTGGAAAAAGGATGACACCAAGTCCCAAACTATCTTGCCACTGCTCCCCATGTAGTCTGGGCATCCAAGGGGCTCCACGTGACTATCTTTTCCCTCGTAAATCCGAAACTGATAAGTATAGCCTGTTGTCCTTTCACAGGTCTTCTACATCTTGACCCCATATCTGGCACGCTTGCAGGGGAGAAATTGTTTGAATGCAAGGCGGCCAGAAAAATTAATGAGGGACTCATCAACACAGATGTTTTGCTGGGGAGTAAAGACATCTGCAAATTTTTGGTTAAGATGATTTGCGAGGGGCTCAATTTTGTGGAGCCGGTCTGTCATCCTGCCCAAGGATGACAGAGTGTATTGTCATTGAATGCATAAAACACATTATACTCTCATATCTATGCCTGGCCATGGCAGCAGAGAGCACGGGATATGATGAATCGGGTCTGTGGACCAATACAACCACAATTCATTTCTTTTAGTAATGCCCATGTTGAGGGTTAGGCCCAAAAAAAATGTAAATTCGAAAACCGTAATGAAGTTCCATGCGAATGGTCTGGCAAGGTTTGAATTTAGGTTGGCGGCGATAAATTGTTGTGCATGTAAATTGCTTTGATCCACAATCAATGCATACAGATATTCCATGAAAAACAGCTCCAAAAATCAAGGAGGTATGTGAAAGACCAAGATGTACTAGACCGCTGGTACTCGCCAGTTCACCAAAAGGTAGAGCGGCACTAGTACTGGCATTCTGCTGCATATGAGAGTCTTCAAAATTTATTTAAAAGTGGTAACAGAGATCAAATACTGCAGTTTTGTGTGCAATGTATCAAGTGACAGTGACCTACTGACACTGCACTTGCTGGGGGAGAAGGGGGGGGTAAGCGTAGGGGCTAAACGCAGGTGCTGGCAGGTGCCGGGGCTGATACCACTAACATTTTTGGAGACGCTATACCAGTGTTTCTCAACTCCAGTCCTCATGGACCCCCAACAGGTCATGTTTTCAGGATTTCCATTATTTTGCACAGGTGATTTGATCAGTTTCACTGCCTTAGTAATTACCACAGCTGTTTCATCGGAGGGAAATCCTGAAAACATGACCTGTTGGGGGTCCATGAGGACTGGAGTTGAGAAACACTGCGCTATACTAATGTGAACGCTGGTATAGTGCTGATCTGATCAAAGATATTGACCCGTTCAGACACTATACTAGCAATAGAGGTTTATTGTGCATGAGCGTGCTCCTGGCAATCAAGGGGTTAAATGTGATGACTGGTGTACTGACGGGCAATCTGACGCTATCTTGGAGGGGAGTGAAAACCACGGGAGCGCAAATCACGTATATATATGTAATTTTGCGCACGCATGCTGCCTTGTAGCAGTATTTCTGCTATAGGGTGGTCAGGAAGCGGTTACAGAAGCGGTTACTTTAACTGACAATTCGCGGTCCTGCAACACTGCTCCCACATAAATTTACATCCTTTTTTTCTCACAAATTGAGCTTTTTATCGGTGGTATTTGATCGCCTGTGCGTTTTTTATTTTTTGCGGTATAAAAAAAAAGGCTGACAATTTTGAGAAAAAAAACAATATTTTGGACTTTTTGCTATAAAACATGTCCGGTAAAAAAAATGTAAAAACCTAATTTAGTCATAAATTTCTGCCAAAATGTATTCTGCGACATGTCTTTGCTAAAAAAAATCCCAATACGTGTAAATGAATTGGTTTACGTGAAAATTATAGCGCCTACAAATGGTGGGAAAGATACTGGGATTTTTTTTTTATATACTAATAATGGCGGCGATCAGCGACTTATGGCAGTGATCAGCGATTTATGACAGTGATCAGCGACTTATGGCGGGACTGCGGTGGACATTTTGACACTGGGGGGAACTGACTTGGGGTCACTGACATCCCCAGTGACACCAATACAGTGATCAGTGCAAAAAAAAAAAAAAAAAAAAAAAAAACACTGACACTGTACTAATGGCACTGGGGAGGAAGGGGTTAACTTTTTTTTAGGTAATGAAAGGATTAACTGTGTGAGGGGAGTGTTTTACTAGGGGGCAGGGGTGTGTACTTCACAGGAACACGCTGATCCCGAGAGATAAACTCTTCTCTCAGGTTCAGCGTGCTCTAAACTGACAGAGAGCAGACTTGCAGTGCAAACACTGCAGCCGTGCTCTCGGTCAGTGATTGCCAGTAATTGCCGGAACCCGGCGGGTAATGACCAGCCGGGACCCAGTGATGGACACCCGCTGCCGCGATCGGCAGGACGGGTAGGGCGAGCACACGCCTCGCACGCTGCTAGAGTAATTGATGTTCACTCTTGCTTGTTTGTATTGAGTTTTATTGATTAAAGTGGCAGCTCACTATATTAGATTGATTGGGTTTTAGTTAGAGGAAGGGACCAAACCTAGGAAGGAGCCTGACCATGGCTTGGAGCGGGAGCTCGATGTGAGGGCTCCCTGCTCCCAAGCACCTCCAGTGTCCTGCCGAGAAGGGGAGAGATGTGCGGGAAGCCCTGGAGAGACTAGCCGGGGCGAGGGGGGGCTTGACTGGTGGGGAGCGTGGACCGAGGACCTCCGGGAGTGGTGGCCATCGCGGCGGGTCTTCCTGTGCTCTCGGCCCGACGCTGTGTGTTCCCCGGAGCTCAGTGGATGCTGGGTGATCAGGTGATCTGCTGCAAGGGAGCTCTGGGAGGCAGAGGAGCCGGCCGGCGTTTCTTGGAGCAAGGGAGACGCCGGCTCTCTTCCTCCTGCACAAAGGACCGTGGCAGCTGGAGACAGGCTGGGTGAAACCCCCTGCAATCCACTCATTGTGTGGCGGGAATGTCAAGGGCAATGTTCCCCAGAAGAGAGTACCTGGAGCCGCCTCACCCCTCACTTGGAGTAAAGGAAGAGATGTCCTTCAGTGTGGGAAAGTCTCTCATAGGGTTCAATCTCTATAGAAACCAGAGATCTCACATGGGGGAAAAGTATTCCTGTTTCGAGTGTTCGAAATGTCTTTCATGTAAGTCCTATTTTTATATATGCCAGTGATAATACAAGAGGGAGCAGCCATACCCTTGTTCAGAGTGCGGGAAATGTTTTGCATAGAAGTCCAGCCTGCATATATATCAGAGACCTCACATGAGGAAGAAGCTATATCCCTGTTCTAAATGCGGGAAATGTTTTCTCAGAAAAAAAATAGACTTTACATACAGTGGGGCAAAAAAGCATTTAGTCAGCCACCAATTGTGCAAGTTCTCCCACTTAAAAAGATGAGAGAGGCCTGTAATTGGCATCATAGGTAGACCTCAACTATGAGAGACAAAATGAAAAAAAAAATCCAGACAATCACATTGGCTGATTTGGAAAGAATTTATTTGCAAACTATGGTGGAAAATAAGTATTTGGTCACCTACAAACAAGCAAGATTTCTGGCTCTCACAGACCTGTACCTTCTTCTTTAAGAGGCTCCTCTGTCCTGCACTCATTACCTGTATCAATGGCACCTGTTTGAACTTGTTATCAGTATAAAAGACACCTGTCCACAACCTCAAAGAGTCACACTCCAAACTGCACTATGGTGAAGACCAAAGAGCTGTCGAAGAACACTAGAAACTAAATTGTAGACCTGCACCAGGCTGGTAAGACTGAATCTGCAATAGGCAAGCAGCTTGGTGTGAACAAATCAACTGTGGGAGCAATAATTAGAAAATGGAAGACATTCAAGACCACTGATAATCTCCCTTGATCTGGGGCTCCACGCAAGATCTCACCCCGTGGGGTCAAAATGATCACAAGAACGGTGAGCAAAAATCCCAGGACCACACGGGGGGACCTAGGGAATGACCTGCAGAGAGCTGGGACCAACATAACAAAGGCTACCATCAGTAACACACTACGCCACCAGGGACTCAGATCCTGCAGTGCCAGACGTGTCCCCCTTCTTAAGCCAGTACGTGTCCGGGCCCGTCTGAAGTTTGCTAGAGAGCATTTGGATGATCCAGAAGAGGATTGGGAGAATGTCATATGGTCAGATGAAACCAAAATAGAACTGTTTGGTAGAAACACAACTCGTCGTGCTTGGAGGAGAGAGAATGCTGAGTTGCATCCAAAGAACACCATACCTACTGTGAAGCATGGGGGTGGCAACATCATGTTTTGGGGCTGTTTCTCCACAAAGGGATCAGGACGACTGATCCATGTACAAGACAGAATGAATGGGGCCATGTATCGTGAGATTTTGAGTGCAAACCTCCTTCCATCAGCAAGGGCATTGAAGATGAAACGTGGCTGGGTCTTGACAATGATCCCAAACATACCACCCGGGCAACGAAGGAGTGGCTTCGTAAGAAGCATTTCAAGGTCCTGGAGTGGCCTAGCCAGTCTCCAGATCTCAACCCTATAGAAAACCTTTGGAGGGAGGTGAAAGTCCGTGTTGCCCAGCGACAGCCCCAACACATCACTGCTTTAGAGGAGATCTGCATGGAGGAATGGGCCAACATACCAGCAACAGTGTGTGCCAACCTTGTGAAGACTTACAGGAAACGTTTGACCTCTGTCATTGCCAACAAAGGATATATAACAAAGTATTGAGATGAACTTTTGATATTGACCAAATACTTATTTTCCCCCATAATTTGCAAATACATTCTTTCCAAATCAGCAAATGTGATTGTCTGGATTTTTTTTCTCATTTTGTCTCTCATAGTTGAGGTCTACCTATGATGCCAATTACAGGCCTCTCTCATCTTTTTAAGTGGGAGAACTTGCACAATTGGTGGCTGACTAAATACTTTTTTGCCCCACTGTATATTCTGAGAACAAGTTCCTGTTGCTGTCAGAATAAACAGGTCGGTGCTACAGCTGAATGGCATTCCTGCAAAGAAAACAGCAATGGTTAACAATTAAATAGGAACAATAAAAAAGTAAAATTGTAACAGTAGAACAGTAACAATAATGACAACAACAAAAAAAAAAAACTATAATTATTTTTGGTTTTTTAAATTTTTTAATTTTTGGGAGGGATTTGTATTTTTTTATGCTTTTTTTTTTTAGTTTTTTTTTAAACTTTAACTTTTTAAAACAGGTTGTAGGGTCTATCAAAATGCGATAGCCAGTTTCCGGACTACCTGTTAGGGATTCGGGTATGACCAGAAATGTGTGGACTGACACAGGGAAACACAGGCTCCAGGTATAGTATAAACAATACAATTTATTAAAGACTAAACAATACATAAACGCAGTGCAAGACTAAACATAAACACAGTGCAACCAAACCTCCAACAGATAACAATAAGAACAATTCTAAACGTAGTCGGGCAGGCCGGGTCAGTAGCAAACGGGCAGGCAAGGTACAAGGAGCAGGCGGAAGCATAGTCAGGAATAGCCGAGGTCAGGACAGGCAGAGTTCATGCAGATCAAATATATTAATCCAAAAAAAGAATCTTCCCTCTTTCAACAAATTTATCACCTATATTAAAACCCCAAGATCTCCCCCATATCAGGAAAACCTGGAAGCTGATTGGTTTTTATGCAGAGCTGCACCAGATTTTGCACTCTCCAGTTTTAGCTGTGCCTTTCTCACATACTGTGCCAGAGACTCTGCCATCAAAGCACAAACAGCCCTGCATGAGCAGAAGACACTTCCTGGGTGAAGGAGAAGAGGAGGAGAAAGTTCCTTTGGAGGATTTCTACAAGTTGTATTATAAAAGCGCTGGTTTTCCTACTGTTGGTAAGGGTATATTTGCCTTACTCACTAGAAGTGTCACGTGTGGGTAGGATTGTCACTGAGTGTATCACTTCAGGATTATATATTTTCTTGAGCACGAGTGATATTTTTTTCTGGAATGTTTCACAAGTGTTTCACTGTTTTTTGTCTCACTTAGTGTTGCACATTCTTTTTGATATACATATGTGTGTGCATGTATGTGTATTTATATATATACTTAGATATATATAATTTTTTTTTTTTTCTCCCCTGTTTGTGTTATGTTAATGCACTATTTTGAGTTTCTTTATCTTTGAGGTTTCTCAGAAAAGTTATTGGACACAATCAACATTGCAAGAAAAATTTCAAGTTCGACACTTTTGATTTATTGACTACCGAGACACTGGACTTTATGATTTTTTTCAGTTTGCGTATATAATTTTCACTGATATGGGGGAGATCTTGGGGTTTTAATATAGGTGATAAATTTGTTGAAAGAGGGAAGATTCTTTTTTTGGATTAATATATTTGATCTTAAACTTTCAGGGGTCGAAAGTTTTTTTTCTAATTAGGAATTAAAGTAGGTTTAAGGTTTTTTGGTTTGATATCATATTCACATTGTATTTATAAGAGTTCATGCAGAGTCAGGGTTAAAGCAGAATCAGGATCAGGCAGGAAGCAGACAGGATGCAGGTACAGGGGCTCATGGGAAACATACACCAAGGCCCTGATCACAGGCCTGGCCATTCCTTAAATACACCTGCTGTAATCAGCCTCAGGTGATGGCTCATTGCAGGAATGAGCCTCTGGTTGCTAAGAGCACCTGCTGGCCAGCCCTGGTACTGCAGCCCACAAGGCAGGTGAGTCCCACCACCACTGGCAAGTCCATTCCTGACACTACCTAACTTCTTTCGAGACCCTGTGTAAATATGTGCCCTGAACTGTGCTATGCTGTACCCTATACTAATACTCCACTAGTGTGTGGTAGCGACGGAAGCAGTCCTTGAGGCAGAGACCAGGTTGGCCAGGACAGGAGGGACAAAAAAAGCGGGCGTCATGCCTAATTCCATGTCTGTTACAGACACATCTTTTTTGGGGTGTCCTTTGGGTTGGGGTACTAGGAATGGCATTGGGAAAATGCCTCTCATGCAGCCGGCTAACTGCATCTGTGTTGGGGGTTTAGGCCACAGCACCTTCTGGATACAAATGGGCCATAATGATCTCTTCCTAGAATTTTAGGAAGGATCCACTTTGTCCATGTTAGCAACCGCCTGGCGGTACCTCTAGCAGCCCACAGGAAAGGGTTCCCCAGAGCGCAGAGTCTAAGCCCCAGCCTGCTTGTTCACCAGGGCCCCTGATGGTGGGGATGGACTTGGAGCAGACTGGAACTAGGTCGCGGCCCCTGAGTACACCCGTCTGCGGTAGAGGAATCCACCGGGGGTCTGTGCAGGTGGAGAGCCTGACGTGAAGAGGCAGAAGGCAGAAGCAGGGATGGCTGGATCCGTGCCGGATGGATGAATGAGTGTAGTCAAACGGGCCAGGTCGGTAACAGAGGGGTCAGCGTAGTACAAGGCAGCAGGCAGAAGAATAGTCAGGTCACTCGCCGGGTTCGGTACCAGTAGTTCAGATCAGGTAAGGATATCCAAAAGAGAGGTCAAACTTAGCCAGGGGTCAGAGCAGGAGAAGGCAGGAGAAGTCAGCAGAAGTCAGGTCCAGGCAGGTCAGCAACAAATCTCAAAGAACAGGAATATGGGAACACAGGAATAAGACCATAAGGCAATGAGTGTAGGTGCAGGGCAGGTTTAAATAGTGAGCGTGCGCGGTCGCCGCAGTCCAGGTCCTAGTGTCTGCCGGCTAGAATGGATCGGCACTCTGCGCATGCGCCGAGCCATTCATTGCCCGATCCCTGACAGTCCAGTTGCTTTGTACAGCACAGAAGCATTATATAGAGCCAATTGAAATAAATAAACAGACACTTTTTTTCTACCAGCGTCTGGCTTTTTGGGAAACTAAGTATGGCTTCATCATCTGGTCGTTGAAGTCCACCCTCCCATGTTAAGGTTATACTGTAGTCGTGGACACAGAGGGGCTTCTCAACAACACCAGCTGCTATGGCATTTTGGATGGTCGTGTCTGCATGAATGGAAGACAGGATGAAAACATCACTGTGAGCAATTTATCATTTCTCAAGCAGGCTTTTTCCCCCTTTCTAAGATGGGTATTTACAAGCCGTTGGGGGAAGTCCAGGTGATTAGGTCGCACAGTGCCACATGCACCAATTCCAAGATTGTACAAATGTTTAAATAGTGGCACGCTTGAATAACAATTGTCCACGTATAAGTGTTATCCCATATGGAAAAAGGATGACACTAAGTCCCAAATTATCTTGCCACTGCACCCCATCTAGTCTGGCCATCTGGGGGGGACTCCACATGACTATTTTTTCCCTCATAAATCCGATAATTATATGTATAGCCTGTTGCCCTCTCACAGGTCTTATACATCTTGACCCCATATCTGGCACGCTTGCTGGGGAGAAATTGTTTGAATGCAAGGCGACCAGAAAAATTTAATGAGAGGCTCATCAACACAGATGTTTTGGTGGGGAGTATAGACATCTGCAAATTTTTGATTAAGGTGATTTACGAGAGGCTGAATTTTGTGGAGCTGGTCAAATTCAGGGTCATCCTGAGGGCAACAGAGTGTGTTGACGTTGAAATGCATAAAATGCCTGGCAATGGAAGCAGAGAACACGGGCATATGATGAATCAGGACTGTGGACCAATACAACCGCAATTCATTTTTTTTTAGTAATGCCCATGTTGAGGGTTAGGCACAAAAAAACTTTAAATTCGGAAACCGTAATGGGTTTCCATGCAAATGGTCGGGTAAGGTTTGAATTTGGGTTGGCGGTGTTAAACTGTTGTGCATATAAATTGCTTTGATCCACAATCAATGCATACAGATCTTTTGTGAAAAACAGCTCCAAAAAATCAAGGGAGTATTTAAATTTGCTGTTCCCACCTGGTTGGGCAGTGAATGGAGGAAGTATGGGTGCTGTAGAATTTGTGGGCTGCCAATTGGGATTTGCAAGCACGTTCGGAAGGATACTAGGGGCTCTACGGGCCTTTGAGCAAATTCTTGGTGGCTGTGGGACACTACTTGTGCTTGCCACCGCACCAGCTTGTACTGCACTTACGGGACTCGCCAGGTCACCAAGTGATACTGCAGTGCTGGTATGTGAAAGATCAGGATGTACTAGGCCGCTGGTGCTCGCCAGTTCACCAAAAGGTAGTACTGGCACTCTACTGCATATGAGAGTCATCATACGATTGTAACATCTCAGCAACCTGGGAACGGGGTCAAGTATGGCTTATCTTAGCAGGGACCTCTTCTCCATCATCTGCGCTATCTGTCAGGCTGCTGCTGTCTACAGGTTCGTATTCTGAGGCCGATTGTGTCATGGAGTCTTCCCCTTCACTCTCACCTGACATGCTCAGAATCCTGTAGGCCTGTTCACTAGAGTACCTTTTCCATTGACATTTTGGCCACTAAATTTATAGGTACCTAGTATGACTCACGGGAAAAAGAGCACCTGGCTATCAGTGACTGCTTGAACCGCTAAAACATTTACCGGCAAGTGCTAACAGATATTAGGCCTGATTATGTGAACACTGTGGTTTTGTGTGTAATGTAGCAAGTGACAGTGACTTACTGACACTGCACTTGCTGGGGCAGAAGGGGGGGGGTAAGCGTAGGGGCTAAACGCAGATGCTGGCAGGTGTCGGGGCTGATCCCGCTAACGCTGCATTTTTGGGGACACTATACTAATGTGAACACTGGTATAGTGCTGATCTGATCAAAGATAGTGACCCGTTCAGACATTATACTAGCAATGGAGGTTTATTGTGTATGTGAGCATGTTCCTGGCAATCAAGAGGTTAAATGCAATTACTGGTGTACTGACCGGCAATGTGACGCTATCTGGGAGGGGCACTGATGCTAAAACCGCGGGAGCACGAATTACGTATATATACTGTACGTGATTTTGCGCACCTGTGCCACCCTTTAGCAGTATTTCTGCTATAGGGCGGAGCAGGAGCAGTTAATCAACTTTGCCAGAAATTAATCCCTTTAAAACGGGAATATGTATCTGATCTAGAGCAATGAATTTGACTTAAGGAAACTTTGGCATAGGATGGGGCACAATAAGTCCCCATAGCCACGCCCTGCACCTGGAAGAAGTGGGAACTGTCGAATAAAAAATTATGGAGAAGAATAAAATCTAATCCCGCCAATACAGAGTCATTCATGGGCCAATCCTGAATTGGTTGTTGAGAAAGAATGCATCTGTGATGGGAGTCACTTTGGGTGGGGGGCCCATGGAACACAGCTCACTTTGGAGGGGAGGGGAGACCCCTGTCTCAGCTCCCCATATCCCTATTATGTGTAAGTCTCCCTGTGCCTGTTAGGGGAACAGGGTGAAATGTCCTAATATTGGGGTGGGGGGTTGTTCATTGTTTAGTGCCATGTGACTGCATCCCATTGTTCTATTGTGTGTCTTGCTTGGGAACAAACTATTATAGGATGTATGTGTTTGTATATTGGCTTGGTGGGGGGTGTCTGCTGATGTCTCTTGTTGCTAGATATAGTTTGCCCCGCCCTGTGTCATTATGCAGGGAGGGGGGAATTGTTCCCTTGAATGTATATATCTTGTATCTGTGTTAAATTAAAGTAGTCTATTTCCTGGTTTTCTTTCAAGTCTGGTGCAGTCTAGTCTTCTATGGTCAGCGGTGGTGTCCGTGGTTGGTGTTCGGAAAGGGAAGCGGTAGTCTTATGGAAAGACCCAAGTGCAGTCGGGGTCCGTTTCCATTACATTGGTGACAAGGTGTGGGATTTTGCTTCCAAGCTGTGAACATGTCCAAACCACCACAGGGATTCAAGATCAGGAAAGGAGACGTCGGTCGCCCCAGTGGAGATATGGACCTGACAGTTCCCAGGGCTGCTGCGGATTGTTCTTGCAACATACCCCAGGACTGTGTCTGCGGATCAGTACCTGGAGCTCAGGCAGCGGATTTGGGTGGTGCTTTGGAGTGGAGCCCTCCAGGTTGCTGGTATGTACAAGGACAAGTGCTATCCAACCTCAGGGGAATGGGCCAGGGACCATCGGAAGTTATGGATGCCATTCCTGGGAGAGCGACCCCAGGAGCAATGGGTGACTGAGTTGGACAGGCTGGTCCAGCAGGAGATAGAGCTGGACAACTGATATCGGGCTCTGCAATGGTACACAGAGCAGAAATATTTAGGGGTGACAACTGTGACGGGCGCGGCGTCAGACCCCAGACCTTCTCACCAAACTCGTGACCGAAGGACTAGCCAATCTAAAACCGCGCTGTCACATGCGTAACAATGCCACGCCCAGCTGCTCCCTGCACAACGATTTTCCAGCTAATTGGACCACAATCGATGTATCTGCAGCCTGGGAGCATTTGTTACTGGGTCAGGTTAATTACGCAATTAACCCTTCACACTGCCACCACCTCCTTTTTATACAGAGAAAGAGGAAACTCAGCAATACACTAGGATGATTGGTTAACTGTCAGTATCCCACTATCTCTAGAGACCAGTTATACAGAGGGTTAAATACTCATAGTAGCGCTCTTCAGCGGCAGGGATTCGTAAGTGACATTCAGGAGCTATAGAAACAGCTCAACACTTTTAGAAAGTAAGATTTATTACCAAAAGGTTAAAAGGGTGCAGTAAAAATATTTACAAAAAGAAGATGTAACCTATATATATATATATATATATATATATACTGTATATATATATATATATACATACATATACACACACACACACAGAGCACAACAGCACAGCAAACAGATAACAGAAAGAAGTTTAGGTAAATAAGTACTTGCCAAATAAATGCCTGGGTTTAAGTAGTTTCAAGTCTGATGAGCTAAAAAGGGATTTCTGGTCTTGCACTCGATTTCGTTGTTGCAGCGAGATTCTCCTTTGCTTTCGGTCTGATAGATGTTATATCGAAGACAGTCCTCACTTCTCTGACTACACACGAAACATAACAGCTTCTTTTTTCTACACAACATCAACTGGTATCTTCACTACCTTATTTGGCAAGAGGATGGTTTAAACAGCTACACTGAACGCATTCCTGAGGTAGGGGGTGGAATGAGGGGATACATAAGACTTCTTAATACAGTGAGAGCCTGTGCCTGGCTCTTGTATGCACAATACTACACCTCCCCCCCCCTCAGGTGATGGCATACGAGTTTAAGAGCAATATCAAAATGTAGAAGTTTGGGGTAAAATGGAGAACCACACCTCTCCCTGTGGGCATGATTGTGACACCTCCCCCCTCATGTGGTTGCATGGGAGGGAACTACAATTTCCCTCCTGATGCAACCGACCTCTGCCCAGAGGTTCACCTTGGGTTGAAAGGGTGCCATTGCACTGTGGGAGAACCAGGTTCCTTCTGTTGTGCCGACCAAGTGAGTGGTCACGGGGGAGCACCAGTCGGCTGTGACTATCCGGATATCGCAGCGACTGCCGGGGTGCCTGCCTGTTCACAAAACACTTCGGCTCAGGGGTGTCATCTGCTAACATATTGAGATGTAGCTTTTGTCGAGGTAGAGAGTGAGCTTTCCCTCTCCCATCTCCTTCCTCTGAACCAGGACTACATCTGTCCCGAAGGTAGTGGCATCTGTGTACACCGGAACCGGACAGGCGAATTCTGCAAATCGCTGCCCGGATGGGTCCACAGGTACCTTCGACCAAGATGAACAGTCCTCTTTACCTGCTAGCATCCAGGACACCAGTTCCGTCAGTTTCCTGTCTGCTAAGTCAGTCACTGGTCCAGCTGAGCCATGATAGTTGCACCCAGGCATCTTATCGTAGCCAGCTGCATCCAAGACTGACGTAACCTGCTTCTTGACCTGGGGAGTCGGCCAGGCCATAACTGCTTCAGTCTCCCCATTCCGAGACCTCTGGGGGTCTCTTCCTACCGGTGGTTCCCAAAACTGAACCACTGACATGCCCCTCTGACAGTTACCATTCTCGACTGTCAGACTAGGCATGGGCAGTTTGCTCCTGACTAGTGACAGGGGCCCAAGTTGCTCTTCCCAGACAGGGCCGAACACCACAAGGCCCTAAAGTGGGCAACTGCACCCAGTCCCATTCCACATTGTAGGTCATTCCTGACCCCTGGGGAGGTGGTTGGTGCATTCTCAACCCCAATTAGCTTTCCCGGGAATTCAGGCAAGCCACAAGGGGTGTTGAAGGTTGACTCGTCCTGAGCCTCCTGGGTTAGAGATGGTGGCCCAGACCCTCTGCTCAGGTCCATGATGGTTAGACAGTGGGCCCCTTCCGGATGCTTCATTACCTCATGGCTCCTGGGCATGGAGTAGGTCACAACCACAGGGCTGGCGCTCAGTTTTCCAAGGTCCTCACAAAGTCTGGTCATCTGATCCTGTTTGGGGACCGAGACTATCGGGGATGTCCAGACTCTAGCTGACCCCTGGATTCCTGACGGCACCATTCCCTCTGTCTCTTTGGCCCGTTCAGTCAGCCAGCAGCTTCTGTACCTGAATGGAAAGGAGAGGTGATTGGAGCTGAAGGCCGCAGCCCCCTGATCAACTCCAATGAGGCCCCTCGCACTTCCAATCCAGGTGTGCTGTCACTGCCTAGGACACATGTTTTTCTGCCTTGTGACACACCAGGACAGGTCAGATCATTTGACATGCTTTCAGTCTCCCTGTCAGGCCTTTGTTTACCCTTCTCAGCAGGAAAGCTCACAGCTATCTGGCTGCTGAGGTCCATGCGTGAATTGCTTTCCAGTGCTGCCTTACCCGTGGAACTACAAGTCCCAGCCGGCTGTCCAGTACCATGCCCGGACAACGCCTAGACACTTATCAAGGTAGAATCGTCTGGGCTTAGGCAAGGAACAGGCCTATCCAGATCATCCCTTTGCTCAGCCCCCAAAGATTGTACCTCCGCCCCCTTCACAGCACTGTGGTTGACCCCCAACAATGAAAATGCATCATTTTTATCCTCGTGACCATCATCATCATTAGCATTACCAACCTTATCATCAATGTGATTGATATTGTCAATATCAGCATCATCGTCAGCATTATCATCACTAGAGATGAGCGAATCGAAGTAGGCGAAGTGGAATTCGTTTCGAATATTAGGAAAATTCGCGTCGAATCCGAAAATAAGCAGACTTCGGATGCGCGAATCGAAATTTTTCCTAAAATGGCGGCGACATGTGCGGCGACGGAGCGGGGATGTCTGGGAAGGCGCGCAGACAAGGCGCGCTGACCCATAATGCATTCATTCATGACATGTGATCGCATTAGCCAATCAGCAGCCAGCCAGCCAGCACAGTGTAATGGTCGAGCTATAAATGGCGGCCATTTTAGAATTCTCCATTTGCCTCCAGTCATTCAACAGAGGCAGACCTGGCTGTATTCAGGGAGAGAGTTAGGGACACAGAATTGTTATTGAGGGACACAGAATTGTTACTGAGGGCCACAGAAACGTTACTTAGGGCCACAGAATTGTTACTTAGGGACAGACACAGAATTGTTACTGAGGGACACAGAATTGTTACTGAGGGATACAGAATTGTTACTGAGGGCCACAGAATCGTTACTTAGGGCCACAGAAACGTTACTTAGGGCCACAGAATTGTTACTTAGGGACAGACACAGAATTGTTACTGAGGGACACAGAAACGTTACTGAGGGCCACAGAAACGTTACTGAGGGCCACAGAATCGTTACTTAGGGCAACAGAATCGTTACTTAGGGCCACAGAATCGTTACTTAGGGCCACAGAATCGTTACTTAGGGCCACAGAATCATTACTTAGGGCCACAGAAACGTTACTTAGGGCCACAAAAACGTTACTTAGGGCCACAGAATTGTTACTCAGGGACAGACACAGAATTGTTACTGAGGGACACAGAATTGTTACTGAGGGACACAGAATTGTTACTGAGGGACACAGAATTGTTACTGAGGGACACAGAATTGTTACTGAGGGACAGACACAGAATTGTTACTCAGGGACAGACACAGAATTGTTACTGAGGGACACAGAATTGTTACTGAGGGACACAGAATTGTTACTGAGGGCCACAGAAACGTTACTCAGGGACAGACACAGAATTCTTACTCAGGGACACAGAATTGTTACTGAGGGACACAGAATTGTTACTCAGGGACACAGAATTGTTACTCAGGGACACAGAATTGTTACTCAGGGACAGACACAGAATTGTTACTGAGGGACACAGAATTGTTACTGAGGGCCACAGAATTGTTACTGAGGGCCACAGAACTGTTACTTAGGGCCACAGAAACGTTACTCAGGGACACAGAATTGTTACTCAGGGACACAGAATCGTTGAATTAAAGAGTATGTCAGACAACATGCAGAGGAGTGGCAGAGGAGGCAATGTTTTAGGAGCGAGCAGACGTGGCAGCAGAGGAAGGGGTCGAGGCAGCACTATTCGCAGCCAGAGGCCAGTGCTCCCGGTGTCATCCAGTACAGTGAGGAAGAGCTAACAGAGGGCGGTCAGGAACGGGGGGAGACATCCGCCTCTTCAGCAGCCAGGCGAAGAAGTAGTGGCGAGGAGAGTGGCTCGGTAGCCGGTCTAGAGACAGGTCTGTCTCCTGACCCACACGCAGCCGAGGGGGCTAGTAGTGAGGCGGAGACCCTAATTGATGATGATGAGGCTGATCGCACTTGGCAGCCTCGTCGTCATCAGGCTATTGCTTCCGCATCATCAGGAGAAGAGGGTGGCAGCTTGGCAGTGAGCAAAACAGTCGGTGGGTTGTCTCCATCGCCACACTCTGCCATGTGCCACTTTCAGGTCTCCTCACACACTGCTGGTGTGTTCCATTTTTTGTCATAGGGTGCTGGCAGATTACGGGCCTCCCATAGCTGCTGCCAGGCCCCTAATCTGCCATGGGCCCCTGTACCGCCTCCTCATGCTGCTGCCAGGTGCACAGTGTCTCATGCCATGTGCCACTTTCAGGTCTCCTCACACTGCTGGTGTGTTCCATTTTTTGTCATAGGGTGCTGGCAGATTACGGGCCTCCCATAGCTGCTGCCAGGCCCCTAATCTGCCATGGGCCCCTATACCACCTCCTCATGCTGCTGCCAAGTCCAGAGTCTCTCATGGGTCCCTGTACGGCCTCCCATTGCTGCTGTCTCCATCGCCGCACTCTGCCATGTGCCACTTTCAGGTCTCCTCACACACTGCTGGTGTGTTCAATTTTTTGACATAGGGTGCTGGCAGATTACGGGCCTCCCATAGCTGCTGCCAGGCCCCTAATCTGCCATGGGCCCCTATACCGCCTCCTCATGCTGCTGCCAAGTCCAGAGTCTCTCATGGGTCCCTGTACGGCCTCCCATTGCTGCTGTCTCCATCGCCACACTCTGCCATGTGCCACTTTCAGGTCTCCTCACACACTGCTGGTGTGTTCAATTTTTTGACATAGGGTGCTGGCAGATTACGGGCCTCCCATAGCTGCTGCCAGGCCCCTAATCTGCCATGGGCCCCTGTACCGCCTCCTCATGCTGCTGCCAGGTCCACAGTGTCTCATGCCATGTGCCACTTTCAGGTCTCCTCACACTGCTGGTGTGTTCAATTTTTTGACATAGGGTGCTGGCAGATTACGGGCCTCCCATAGCTGCTGCCAGGCCCCTAATCTGCCATGGGCCCCTATACTGCCTCCTCATGCTGCTGCCAAGTCCAGAGTCTCTCATGGGTCCCTGTACGGCCTCCCATTGCTGCTGTCTCCATCGCCACACTCTGCCATGTGCCACTTTCAGGTCTCCTCACACACTGCTGGTGTGTGAGGATTTTTTGACATAGGGTGCTGGCAGATTACGGGCCTCCCATAGCTGCTGCCAGGCCCGTAATCTGCCATGGGCCCCTGTACCGCTTCCTCATGCTGCTGCCAGGTCCAGGCGAACGTAGTCACACAGGGGAGGAACTTCTCAGTGTAATGAACAGAGAAATCGACAGATGGCTGTCTCCGCGCAAACTGAAAATCGGAACCATGTTGACCAACAACGGAAAGAACATGGTGTCTGCTCTGCATCAAGGAAGGTTGTGCCATGTGCCATGCATGGCTCACGTGTTCAATCTGGTTGTCAAGCGGTTCCTAAAATCCACCATCCCACTGCAAGACATCCTTAAAATGTCACGTAAACTTTGCATGCATTTCAGCCATTCCTACACCGCAAAGCACACCCTCCTTGAGCTGCAGCGGCAGAACGGAATTCCACAGCATCGCCTGATCTGCGACGTTGCAACAAGGTGGAATTCAACCCTACACATGGTAGACCGCCTTTACGAACAGCGAAAGGCCATCACCGATTTCCTGATGTTACAAGCGGATAAAGGTACTCCCCTGTGTAACTTTGATGTCAGCCATTGGCAGCTCATGCGTGACACCTGCCGCTTGCTCAGGCCCTTTGAGGAGGCCACGCTATTCGTGAGTCGGCAGGACTATGGGATGAACGACGTCATTCCTCTGTTGCACGTTCTGGAACAAATGCTGTTAACAATGGCTGGTCAGGGTGCGGTAGATGTGGCGCACAGATCTCAACGCCACATGACCCCTGTGGGGGCAGGACAGGAAGAAGAGGAGGAGGTAGAGGAGGACATTTGTGCTCAGGAATTATTGAGTGAAATGGGTGGTTTTTCCACTCAGCGGACAGGAGTGGAGGAGCAGGAGCATCTGGTAGAGGAGGAGGAGGAGGAGACAGAGGACCCAGATGCACCGTGGCAGTATGCTGTGGAGATGGAGGCAGGGAGTCCTTCGCATTCCTTGGCACAAATGGCCCATAGCATGCTCGGTTGCTTGCGTAGCGACAGCCGAATAATAACCATCAGACAGAGGGATGACTTTTGGCTGTCCACCTTGTTGGACCCTCGCTACCGTTCTGCTGAGAGGGAGGCCAAAATAACGTACTATAAAAACCACCTATGTAGTCAGTTGGTCTCTGCCTTTGTGCGCCAACGTCCATCCTCAGACACTGTGGGCCCTGTGCGCTCGCGTTCCGCTGCCATGGCAGCAAAGGAGGGGTGGGGTGGTAGGAGCAGTGGCAGCTCCACCAGCAGCGGCTGCCTCAGTCTGCAGTCGATGATGAGTAGCTTTCTTCACCAGCACAGTGAGGAAACTACTAACCAGCCGCAGCAGCAGCAGCAGCAGCATCAGGTGGACCTGGAGCAGGACCTCAAACAACAGGCTTGGGCCTACTTGGACAGCACCCTGTCAACCGAGGTAGACAATCCCCTTGACTACTGGGCAACGAAACTTGACCTTTGGCCCCAACTAGCTGAATTTGCCCTTGAAATGCTGTCATGCCCGGCCAGTAGCGTGGCATCGGAGCGCGTGTTTAGTGCGGCAGGAGGTATTGTAACTCCGCGGAGGACACGACTGTCCACCCAAAGTGTGGAGAGACTCACGTTTGTGAAAATGAATCAGGCGTGGATTAGTCTGGATTTCAAACCACCAGTTCCTGACACAACTGACTAAATCCGCCATGAATCATGCCCCAAACATGTGCCACTTTCAGGTCTCCTCACACTGCTGGTGTGTTCCATTTTTTGTCATAGGGTGCTGGCAGATTACGGGCCTCCCATAGCTGCTGCCAGGCCCCTAATCTGCCATGGGCCCCTATACCGCCTCCTCATGCTGCTGCCAGGTCCAGAGTCTCTCATGGGTCCCTGTACGGCCTCCCATTGCTGCTGTCTCCATCGCCACACTCTGCCATGTGCCACTTTCAGGTCTCCTCACACTGCTGGTGGTTTCCATTTTTGTCATAAGGTGCTGTATGGCCTCCCATTGCTGCTGCCTCCACCGCCACACTGTGGCTCCACACTTTGGCCCCGTGACTGCCCAAATGAGTGAAGTGTGCGGTGATTCTAAGATCGACGGCACTCATCTGCATGTCATACTGACTGTCAGTATTATTTCTCTTCCCCAGCAGACTCCAAGGGCATTTAAATTAAAGGTACAGTGTTCTGCACGAATATAAAGGCTCTCTGAAGCCTAGAAACACCCTTTTATAAGTTAAATTCGCAGCGAATATATTCGACTCGAATCAAAATTTTTCCACGAATTCGCCGAATCAGTCGAATCGAATTTTTGAATACTTCGCTCATCTCTAATCATCACTATCATTGACCGTATCAACATTATCAATATCAGCTTCATCATCATCATTAACAACAGGTACGTTTCTAATGTCCATGACACATGAGTTCGATACCTCCCCAGACAAGGGGATTTCTTCTCCTTCTCCAGCTAATGAAGAATCTTGCCACCCCACTCCATTACCAGCCCCCTCCCTCTGTCCATCCACTGGTTGCCCAGACATTACCCCAACATCTGCACACAGTACTTCGGCATGTCTAGAGAGTTCCAGGGGGGCCTTCCGGGTATTCTCGGCAGGGGAGTAATAGGACACAAGAGTAGCCAAATTGGCACCCAACAGAACAGGTGTGGGAATTTCACCCGAGACCGCCACCTCCCTCATCCCCCTTCCCACACTTCAAATCGATGAATACCTTTTGCACAGGGGATGCGTGAATGGGTCCCCCCAACTCCTGTGAGGGTAAGGAACTTTCCTGGGATGAGGTTCCTTTGCTTAATCACCTCTGGCCGGATCAAGGTGACTTCTGCTACGGTGTCCCGGAAACCAGTTACAGACCGGTTGCCCACAGTGACTGGCTGCAAGTTGGCGGGGTTACCCGCATCTTCCTGTGGACAAACAGCACTGAAGAAGAGTTGCTGGCTGGCTGGCCAGATGATGTCATCTGCTTCTGCTCAGGACACTGCGTCCTGAGATGTCCGGCTTTCCCACAGGTGAAACATCTGCGGTTGTCAGGCAGGAATGGCTTGGCCCCAGGTGCTGCAGCTGTTGTGGCAGGGCTCCCGGGTGTGACCAGAGGTGTGTGACTGACGCAGGGAAACGCAGACTTCAGATATGTTATAAACAATGTAATTTAATAACACTAACCATACAAACATAAACGCAGTGCAATACTAAAACATAACACAGTGCAAACAAACCAACCAACCACCCACAGATGACAGTACATACAATGCAAGCGTCGTCAGGCAGGCCGGGTCAATATCAATCGGGCAGGTAGGTACAGGGGGAGCAAGCGGAGAATGGTCGGGGTCACAGGCCAGGTTCAGCAGGTAGCGGGCAGCGTGGTACAGAGGGTCAGGCAGAGGAGAATGGTCAGACAAGCCAGGGATCAGAGCAGGGTCAGCAGAGAATCAGACAGGAACAGGGAGCAGGAACAGGATACAGGGCCCAAGAGAAACACAACACCAAGGCCGAGTCTGCAGGTCTGAATGTCCCTTAAATACACCAGTATAATTAGTTCCAGGTGTTTGACTGGCTGCAAGGTTGAGTCTCTGATTGCTGGGAGCACCCGCTGGCCAGCCCTGGTACTGCAGCTCACAAGGCAGGCGAGTCCCACTATTGCTGGCCAGTCCATTCCTGACATGTTGGTTGAGGAGGATCTTGACTCACTGGCGTAGGAGGGGTTGCTATGGGTGATTTCCCTCCTTTCCAGCCATTTGGAGGAGCCTTGCGAGGGTCAGACACCCGCGTGTGGACAAAGGTATCTGCCAAATCGGCGGCAGCTTTAGCAGAGGCTGGTTCTCTTTCTAAGACAAACTGTCTGACATCTGCCGGGCAGATATGCAGTAGCTGATCTCGTATCATGAGATCTTCCAAAGACTCTTAGGAGTCAGCTTTCAGTCATTTAGTCCACTGTCGGAATGTGGAGCGTAAGCGACTTTCCACATCCGTGTAGGAGTCCCCAGGTCCCTTTTGCATGGACCTGAACCACTTGTGGTACACTTCTGGGGTCATCTGGTACTTCCGGATGATGGCATCTTTTAAAGCTTCATAATCATCGTCCTGCCCCTCTGGCATTTCAACAAACGCATCCAGGGCCTTGCCTCGTAGCCCTGGGGTCAGGTACCGAGCCCATTGAGTTGGGGGCACATGGTACTGACGGCACGTTTTTTCAAATGACAGTAAATACGTGTCAATGTCACGATCTTTGTCCATCACTGGAAACTTGGCAGCTGTGCCCACGGCCAGAGTGGAGTCCCTGTGCTCTAGGGACCCGGGGTTCTGCACTTGTCGCTGTGGCTGGAGCCTCGCCATCTCCAGCTTGTGCCGATGATCAGCTTCCCTCTGCACCGCCTCTCTCTCAGCCGCTCTTTCAGCTTGGCATTCCGCAGCTTCTCTGTCAGCCGCTGCTTGGCGTTCCGCCACCTCTCTGTCAGCCTGGCGTTCTGCAGTCTGTCAGCCAGGCGTTCAATGAACCACAGGTATGCCTCAGGATCTATCTCCTTAATGCGTTTCAGGTCTTCCTGCATCTGAGGAGAGTCTCTGCTGGTTACAGGCAGTCCGGTGCTGGCCCACTCAGGCGGTGGTGTGATGATAACATTCGGTGATCCTCCAGTGTCAGTCTCTGTATGCCCATCCTACGAAGCCGTCTCTGAGCCACTGGGATCGGAGATAGTGAGAACTCCATCATGGTCAAGTTCCCCCGAGTTCTGATCTGCTCGGATATCATACTCCAGTAGGTCCCGAATCAAATCTTCACGATTTTTGCGACCGACGTCCAATCCTCATTAGGTACATTCCGCCTTCAAATCACCTTTGCTCATTTTCTCGTATTCTGCTGTACCAGGCATAATTGCAAGCAAAGATAGAATAGAAAGTAGAAAAAGGAAGGAGCTGCTGCTATATGTGTCTCTCTCTCATATATATATATATTATGCACTGTTTGTTTCTAAGGACTGTTTCCACAAAGGTTACAATCCTTCAGTGCAGAGCTCATTTCTAACACTGCACTGAAGCTCTTAATGCAACTATCCCACTTACGCTGCCAACCATATGTGACGGGCGCAGCGTCAGACCCCAGACCTTCTCACCAAACTTGTGACCGAAGGACTAGCCAATCTAAAACCGCGATGTCAAGTGTGTAACAATGCCACACCCAGCTGCACTCTGCACAATGATTTTCCAGCTAATTGGACCACAATCGATGTACCTGCAGCCTGAGAGCGTTTGTTACTGGGTCAGGTTAATTACGCAATTAACCCTTCACACTGCCACCACCTCCTTTTTATACAGAGAAAGAAGAAACTCAGCAATACACTAGGAGGATTGGTTAACCGTCAGTATCCCGCTATCTCTGGAGACCAGGTATACAGAGGGTTAAATACTCATAGTAGCGCTCTTCAGCGGCAGGGATTCGTAAGTTACATTGAGGAGCTATAGAAACAGTTCAACACTTTTAGAAAGTAGGATTTATTACCAAAAGGTTAAAAGGGTGCAGTAAAAATATTTACAGAAAGAAGATGTAACCAATATATATATATATATATATATATATATATATATATATATATATATATATATATATATATACACACACACACACACACACAGAGCACAACAGCACAGCAAACAGATAACCGAAAGAAGTTTAGGTAAATAAGCACTTGCCAAATAAATACCTGGGGTTAAGTAGTTTCAAGTCTGGTGTGCTAAAAAGGGATTTCTGGTCTCGCACTCGATTTCGTTGTTGCAGCGAGATTCTCCTTTGCTTTCTGTCCGATAGATGTTATATCGAAGACGGTCCTCACTTCTCTGACTACACACAAAACATAAGAGTTTCTTTTTTCTACACAACATCAACTGGTATCTTCACTTCCTTATTTGGCAAGAGGATGGTTTAAACAGCTACACTGAACGCATTCCTGAGGTAGGGGGTGGAATGAGGGGATACAGAAGACTTCTTAATACAGTGAGAGCCTGTGCCTGGCTCTTGTATGCACAATACTACACCTCCCCCCCCCTCAGGTGATGGCATATGAGTTTAAGAGCAAAACCAAAATGTAGAAGTTTGGGGTAAAATGGAGAAGCGCACCTCTCCCTGTGGGCATGATTGTGACAACAACAGAATACTCTACAGAGGGATATGTCTTTGGTGGCCCTGGATTGCTGTGGGAGAGCCTTACAGATCATTTTGTGTTTGGTGATGAAGGAGAACCTACCCTTGAGGACCTGCGCGAAGACAGAGAGGCTATGTTCGGTCTCACAGGGATCTCACAGCTTGAACCAGATCTGGAATACCTGCTGATGAAAGAACAGCATCTGGAAAGGGCATACAGGCAACTGCTAAAACATGTTCAGCAGCATGCCAAAGAATCGGCAGTGAAAATTCAGGAGACTGGGGATTTGATAGACTTCTCTTCTGAGGAAAAACAACCTGGTGAGCCTCCAGCAGAAGAGCTGGCAACAGGGCCAAACATTACTGAACTCTGCCCAGCACTGGTAACATCTTCTGGGTTTCATGGACAGGAGATGGTGAACCCTTATCCCCAGACACCAGTTCCAGACACTGGGGATTTGATTGACTTTTCTGCTGAGGAGGAACCAGCCAGCGAGCCTCCAGCAGAAAAGCTGGCCTCAGGGCATGCTGTTGTTGACCTCTGCCCACAACAATCAGCACCGCAGAAGCTACAGGAAGAGGATGCAATCAGCACCTCACAGCGGCAGCTTGAGCTGATGTCCATGGATGGGACTTCGGTCTCCACTGACACAACCCCAGAAAAGGGTCTGGCATTGGGGCAAGAGGATGTCAGCCTTACTTTGCAAACACTGGGGGATGAGACTACAGTCACCACCTGGATACCCCAGGGATGCTGGGCAGCAGGCCCAGATCCCCAACAGCATGATGGAGTCGGCCCAGCCACCCTGTCTTCTCTCCAGCGGCTGAGAGGACTTCAGGGAGAAGGACCTGTCTGTACTTCTCCCCAGCAGTGGGTATGTTCTTCGAGAGAGGCAGAGGTTGGCTGGGTGAGTAATGCTATGTTTGGGACAATTTGCTTGGGGTACTGTGTGAGCGCTGGCATTGGGGGACTGGAAGTATAGACTAACTTCGGAGTCCACCCGTCTGGTGCTGAAAGGGGAGATATATGACAGGAGTCACTTTGGGTGGGGGGCCCATGGAACACAGCTCCCTTTGGAGGGGTGGGGAGACCCCTGTCTCAGCTCCCCATATCCCTATTATGTGTAAGTCACCCTGTGCCTATTATTAGGGGTACAAGGTAAAATGTCCTAATATTGGGGTGGGGGATTGTTCATTGTTTAATGCCATGTGGTTGCATCCCATTGTTCTATTGTGCGTCTTGCTTGGGAGCAAACTATTATGGGATGTATGTGTTTGTATATTGGCTTGGTGGGGGGTGTCTGCTGATGTGTCTCTTGTTGCTAGATGTGGTTTGCCCCGCCCTGTGTCATTATTCAGGGAGGGGGGAATTGTTCCCTTGAAAGTATATATCTTGTATCTGTGTTAAAATAAAAGTAGTCTTTTTCCTGGTTTTCCTTCAAGTCTGGTGCCGTCTAGTCTTGTATGGTCAGCAGTGGTGTCCGTGGTCAATGTTCGGGCAGGGAAGCGGTAGTCTAACGGAAATACCCAAGTGCAATCGGGGTCCGGATTCCATTACAGCGTCATACAACCGATACACCAAGAGGTCAATAGTGACCAAAAAGGCCTCCTAGGAGATGCTGGAATCCTCAATCTGTAAAAAATGGATGGTATTCTTAACGAATGAAGGTAGTGACGACACATGGGGTTGTAAATACGAGTCTAACACAACTTAAATTTTCCGTCAGACCTCCATTCCCCAAGACTATTGGGCTCCCTGTGAGATTTTTTGGGTCCTTATGTATCGTTGGTAAACTGTAAAATGTGGGAGTTCTGGGAAATTTTACCCTGATGAATTCCTACATTTCTTTCTGAATTATACCACCCTCCAGGGCATGATCAATTAGCTCATAAAAATCTAGAACAAATTTATCACTCAAGGTTACAGGAATGGAATGGTACCAACTGTTGTTTAGAAAAATCTTATAGCACATTTCCTTATTATTATTATTATTATTATACAGTATTTATAAAGCACCAATAGTTCGCTCAGCGCTGTACATTACAAAGGGGGACAGAACAATACCAATACAATGCAAAACATGAGGGAATTGAGGGCCCTGCTCTTTCGAGCTTACAATCTAGGATATTGTGATTGTATTGTGAGTACTGTATATTGTTAAAATATATATATTGTTATATTGTAAATTTGTATTATATATATTTATGTTTTCATGTTGTTTGTAATACATTTTTCTTGGGCTTTTTTTGTGTGTGTGTCTTAGATGGATTCTATTATGACACTGGCCTTGTTTTGGTGAGTGACCCCCGTATTGAACATTCGGCATGGAATATGAATGGCCCTACGGGGGAATCTTCCCTATGTGTGCCATTCCATGCCCCCAATGGTATGGACAAAGGGCTCTTTGCCTGGTTGTCCCTAGGGGGCAATCTCCCATGCCAGCGGCATCTTATGACTGCCCTGGACATTGTGTGGTATCGCGCATGCATCCAGCATTGTTTGTGTCCTCATGCTGGGTGCTGGCATGATGTCACGTTCTTTAAGTCGGGGTCAGTGGCTGATGCCGAGGGAGAAGCTCTCCCTCACGGACGCCGAGGTGGCCATATTGAGTCGCCATCTGACGTTATTGGCGGCTTATGTCGCTTCATCTCTTTGCTGGCGGCACAGATGGATCGGATTACTCTCTGATAAGATAATTATTTCACACTAAGACCTATATATATTGGATGCATTATTGCAGTTGGCTTTCTGGTTTGAAGGTGGTCCCTTACGCTGTCTTGGACGGTTTGGTGAGCATTATACTTGCCTTTTTGTGAAGTGTTGCATACATCACTATGGGAAGCGGAGTCAGTATTTTTATGGTTAGGTTTAAATTTGTATTACAGATAAACTAGCTGATACAGCTTTTTGTTCCTTGGAGATCTGGGATATTTCCACACTCTTACAGTTTAGTAAGCATTGCAGTGAACTGCAATAGCAATGGTATTTTTGTACTGCTACAGGTAACTGTGATAGCATTTTTATAATTTTTGATTTCTATTATAGATCGAACAATTGCACATATAATTCTTGGTCCTGTGGGACTCATGATATCTCCACCGTACAACAAGGGATACTTTGGTGCATTATACTTTTTGGTTATGTCCTCAATACGGTTAGCTTTCTTCCTTATACCAACCAAATATTAATTCTATGGCCTTGAACAAACCCTGCCTCTAATTTATATTGAATCTTTTATGATGATGATGATAGAGGGATATAGAGGGTGATTTGGTGCTCCCCCGTTGCCGTCAGCATTATGAGGTGGATATCTGACCACCTTTGTTCTTCCGGTAGTTCACGCCACTAAAATCTTGGACCGTGCAGCCTCATCTTGGATATCAATATTTTATGATTGCTCTGATTAATATTGACAGTTTTATTCCCTAGTAAGTACTATAATGGTAATTATATCAATGCCACTGACTTGTTTTTCTTTGTATAAATTATTACTCATTCCTACGTGTTTATTTAGAAATCCCTCTTGTATTTATGAAGAAGATCAGCAAGTGGAATGATCGAAACGTGTCGAGTAACTTTTTGGGAATTTTGGTTATTCTGTAAAGGAATTCTCTTTGCAATATCCATCAGAGCTAATATTTTTCTTTAAAGATTATGTATTTTCACAAGTATGTCCATGTAATAAAGCATATGTTTTTAAAAAAAAGTATTTTTGAATATATGTGTAATGATATGGTTGCTGCATTAAAGTCCCATAGGGGGATTCTCCATTTACATTCCAAATACCATTAGATAAACAACCTGTCCTCCTTAGTATCATAGTCCCATTTAGGTAATCCCATCAATAAACAATCCCTCGACAATATACACAAGCAAATATAAACTCTATACCTGGCCCCCAAAGCCTCCAACCCTCCGCCTCCAATTGCCAACAGCAATGAGGTTGATCCCAACGCTTTATATCTGCCAAACCCATCCCACCTGGCACCAAAATAGCTGCGGAAATTATGTCAACATGTGCATGTGTCCCACGTCATCGTGCATACGCGACATGTCACGCACATTGACACCATCCATAGCAGAAGCGTCCACCCACCACCATTGTGGGAGCACACCATTGGAGCGCACAGCACCACCAACAGTGCACACCATTTCCTCCACATCCGCAATGGATGGTCAAACCCACCTGCATTCCTCACCATAAAGGTGGAAGGAATAAAAGGGGAAAAGGCAGTAAACATTACAAAAAATAATATATGCTCATCAGAGAGTAATAAAATATTTAAACACCATTGTGTACAACATTCTGTTAGGTATACTACGGGTCACAAAGCTTGAGTTGTATCTATTGCACACATCCAATAGTCTATATTTTATATCTATGAGGGTAAAAGCAGGACACACTGCAACCATCTAACCACAAAAAAAAGTTTGTAGCTAAGAGCCTCATTTAGGACATGTAGCTTTTAAAGAGAAAATCCACCTAGATTCCCTCTGAAGGATATTATTTCCATAATTTACTAACTCATAAAGTTAGTAAATTATGGAAATAAGAAATATATATTAAACGATAAAGAAACTAAATATCTAGTACCCTCAACATGCAAATTACCCATAATATACTCGGTACCAAAAATTCATAAGAACTTGCTAAATCCCCCAATTAGACTGATAATAAATGGGATAGATTCGCTAACAGCAAGGATGGGAGAATATATTGATCAATATCTCCAACCACTAGTGGTACAAACTAAGGCATATTTGAAGGACACCAGACACATAATCCAACTAACACAAAATGTACAACTTACTGAGGACAGCATATTAAGTACAGTGGATGTCACATCGCTATACACAAACATAGATCATGATGGAGCGATTAAAGCAGCAAAGTGGGCACTTGGAAAGTACTCTAATTTACAAAAAAAAACAGCAAAAATTTCTCATCAAATGTTTAACCTTTTGTCTCAACCATAACTTCTTCTGGTATAACAACAAGTATTACTTACAAATCAAAGGTATAGCGATGGGGGCTCGTTTTGCCCCCAGCATAGCCAATTTGTACATGGCACAATGGGAGGAGGAAACAATATTTAATTACATTATTACATTACATTACATTGAGTTTATATAGCGCCAAAGGGTTTGCTCAGCGCTGTACAATAGAGGGGGGGACAATACATGAAACATTACAGCAGCTACGAACAGCACACGAGGGGTAAGAGGGCCCTACTCTTTCGAGCGTACAATCTGGGAGGGAGGGGGTAGTGGTACAGGAGGAAGTGGCTGTGGGGGATGGAGTGGTAGGAGGAATGAAGGAGAGCAGCAGTTAGGTGAGGGTGGGGTAGGCTTCCCTGAAGAGGTGGGTTTTCAGGGAGCGCCTGAAGGTGAGGAGGGAAGGTGACAGTCTGATGGATTGGGGTAGTGAGTTCCAGAGGATGGGGGAGGACCTGGAGAAGTCTTGCAGACGTGCGTGTGAGGAGGAGACCAGGGAGCAAGATAGAAGGAGGTCCTGTGAAGAGCGAAGGGTACGGGTAGGGTGGTACTTGGGAATCAGGTCGGTGAGGTAGTTAGGGGCAGTGTTGTGAATGGCTTTGTAGGTCAGAGTGAGTAGTTTGAATTTGATGCGTTGGGCGATAGGGAGCCAGTGGAGGGAGAGGCAGAGGGGGGTGGCAGAGGTGGAGCGGCTGGTGAGGTGGATGAGTCTGGCAGCTGAGTTCAGGATGGTCTGAAGCGGGGAGAGTTTGCACTGGGGTAGGCCGGTGAGGAGGGAGTTGCAGTAGTCAAGGCGTGAGATAATCAGGGAGTGCACAAGTAGTTTAGCGGTGTCTGGGGTAAGGAAGGTGCGTATTTTGGCGATATTGCGGAGGTGGAGCCTGCATGTGTTTGTCAGTGATTTGACATGAGGTTGGAAGGAGAGGTTAGAGTCCAGAATGACCCCAAGGACTTTGGCTTGCGGGGCGGGATTGATGGTGGTGATGTTAGTAGTGATGGATAGGATGGGGGGGGGGCGCGGGCAGGAGGGAAGACGAGAAGCTCGGTTTTGGAGAGGTTGAGTTTGAGGAAATGGAGCGACATCCAGTCAGAGATGTCGTTTAGGAGGTGAGTGATGCGGGCGGAGAAAGTGGAGGTGAGGTGAGGGGTGGAGAGGTAAATTTGAGTGTCATCAGCATAGAGATGGTAGTTGAAGCCGTGGGAGTGTATGAGTTTGCCAAGGGAGGAGGTGTAGATGGAGAAGAGAAGGGGTCCAAGGACAGAGCCCTGGGGGACCCCAACAGAGAGGGGGAGGGAAGGGGAGGTGGCACCATTGTAGGAAACGCTGAAGGAGCGTCGGGATAGGTAAGAGGAGAACCAGGAGAGAGCGGTGTCTCTGATGCCAAGGGAGAATAGTTTATTAAGGAGGAGGGGGTGGTCAACTGTGTCGAAGGCCGCGGAGAGGTCCAGGAGGAGGAGGACAGAGTAGTCGCCTTTGGCTTTGGCGGTAAGTAGGTCGTTGGTGATTTTGAGGAGGGCGGTTTCGGTGGAGTGTAGGGGACGGAAGCCGGACTGTAGTGGATCAAGGAGGTTGTTGTCAGTTAGGTGGGCGCTTAGGCGGTTGTAGACTAAGCGCTCCAGGAGTTTGGAAGTGAGTGGCAGCAGGGAGATGGGTCTGAGGTTGTTTGGGTCAGAGGGGTCCAGGGAGGGCTTTTTGAGTATGGGGGTGATGTGCGCATGCTTTAGGGGGGAGGGGAATACGCCGGTAGAGAGGGAGAGATTGAAGATGTGGGTGAGGGAGCAGATGAGGGAAGAGGGGGGTGACTGGAGGAGTCGAGAGGGGATAGGGTCTAGGGGGCAGGTAGTGAGGCGGGCTTCAGAGAAGACCCTGGTGACTTCCTCAGTGGTAGCGGGGCTGAAGGAGTGCAGAGCTGGTGGGGTTACGGTAAGCGGGGTCTTGGGTGTGGAGGGGGGCAGTGCGGTTGCGAGGTCAGAGGAGGGAAGAGATGAGGGGGAGATAGGGGGGGGAGGCTAGGTGGGGAGGTAGATTGCGAGTTGACTATGTCCTGACGGATAGCATCAATTTTATTGTGGAAATGAGTGGCAATCTCGTGGGCGGTGAGTGAGGTACTGAGTGGAGGAGGGGGGGGGAGAGAGCAGGGAGTTGAAGGTGGAGAAGAGTCGGCGAGGGCAGGAGGAGAGGGTGTTAATCAGGTTTACGAAGTAAGCCTGCTTGGCGGCGTGGAGGGAGGAGGTGTAAGTGAGGAAGGCAGATTTGTAGAGGGAGAATGAACGGGGGGACCTGGTTTTGCGCCATAGTCTCTCCAGCGCACGACTGCGACGTTTGAGGCATTTAGTGTGGTCGTTCTGCCATGGTTGGAGCGGTCTGGGTTTGATGTAGCGTGTGGTTAGGGGTGCCAGAGAGTCTAGGGTAGCTGATAGTGAGTCGTTGTACGTGTTAGTGGCTAGGTCAGGACAAGACAGTGGAAGGATGCTGTCGTGTAGGCGGTCGGCAGCTGAGTGGAGGGGGGCCGGGTTCAGGTTGCGAAGGTTGCGGCTGGTGATGGTTTGGCGCTCTGGGGGGGGGGAGTTAGGGGAAGGGGAGATGGAGAACGTGAGGAGGTGGTGGTCGGAGAGAGGGAAGGGGGTGTTAGAGAACTGGTTGAGGGTACAGAGGTGGGAGAAGACGAGGTCCAGGGTGTTCCCAATGATGTGGGTGGAGGATTGAGTGTGCTGTGTGAGCGCGAAGGAGGAGGTTAGGTGGAGGAATTGGGAAGTAGCCGGGCTGTTGTGACCGCTCAGTCTTGGTGAATGGGACCAGACGAGACCTCCATAGGAGAGTGCCGCAGGGGAGGTGGAGTCAGTGGCCTGTACCCAGGTTTCGGTGATGGCTAGGAGGTTAAGGGAGCGGGAGATAAAGAGGTCATGGATGGCAGTAAGTTTGTTGCAGACCGAGCGGGCGTTCAGGAGTGCAACCGAGAGAGGGGGGATGGATGCGAGGAGAAGGGGCACATTATTGATTATTAATAATCAAAAAGAATTAATATCATACTATAGATTCATAGATGATATAATATTAATATGGAAAGGAAATGAAGCCTCACGGGTTGATTTTTATGAGAATTTAAATAACAATAATCATAATATAAAATTGAGTTGGAATATAAGTAATACAACCATTAATTTTCTGGATATATGGCTAGTGAAGGAAGGATCACATATCTACACCAAAATACATTTTAAGAACATAGACAGAAACTCATATATACCCACCCATAGTTGCCATCACAAATCATGGGTTAAAAATATACCCAGAGGTCAGATCATGAGACGAAATTGCACACATGATATAGATTATCAAGAACAAAGTGATATTCTTATAAAGAGATTTATGAATAAAGGGTACAAAAAAGAAATAATAGAAGAAGAAAGAAATCATGTTGGAGTACTAGATAGAAGTAATTTACTGACAAACAGAATAAAACAGAACATTATGGATAGCGACATAGCTATCATAATGCCATATAACAAACAACACAAAGATGTACAACAGATAATAAACATTGGGATATATTAGGATTGGATAAAGACCTGAAGAACCTAATTTCAGAAAAACCAAGGTATATTTACAAAAAAGCCCCCAATATCAGAGAAAGTTGTGAGAAATATATTGGATCCACCAAATACACATAATTACTTCACCTTCTTTCAGGGAATTGGATTTTATAAGTGCGGAAGATGTTATAGCTGCACTAGAGTAAAAAATAACCCCAAAAATAGGACGCAATTTATTAACCCTATAAGTGGTAAAACATTTAAGATCAAACAATTCATATCTTGTGACACAAAGGGGGTAATATACGCATTAAAATGCCCATGCAATAAAATCTACATTGGAAGAACTAAAAGAACGTTGTAGGAGCGTATAAAAGAACATGTTCGCAACATCACGAAAGGGTACAAATATCACAATGTACCATTACACTTTCGATTACATCATGAGCAAAAAGTAGAAGGCCTAGAATTTTGGGGAATAGAGAAACACAAGGCACACTGGAGAGGAGATAACCTGATTAGAGAAATCAGTAAGAAAGAATCCCATTGGATTTACAAAATGAATTCTTTGCATCCGATGGGTCTAAATAAAGAATTTGATCTATCGTGTTTTCTGAGTGACTATTAAATCACATAAATTTAGATTGATGGCTGAAGAATCCTATAGAATATTTATAATGTATTTGATTAGGGAGTAATATTATCTGAAGTATTAATGATCTCATCTACAGATATAATATATAAATAAAGAATAGTTCGGGCGAATTAATAGTGTATTATAAAAGAGTAAATGTATGATTGGTGATTAATAATGCTAATTTCAGATATAAGTTTATTATCAAAATTAATCATATAGAAGGATTAGAACACACAGTAATTTTTATTATAGATATCCACAGGAAAGATATTTATAATATATGAGTAGTTGGCAGCTAGTGAGACAAATAGTTTTTGTATCAATTAATTATTTAATATTTATTATATTTTTACTTTCCTTATTTTAATTTTATTTTTATCTTTATTTTTATTAATATTTATTTTTATTTTTATTCTTATTTTTATTTTTATGTCTCTTTATCTTTAAAAAAATCTTTTATTTTAATTATTGTCACACATTTTATAATATTAAAGTTTTTTATTATATTGTATTAAAATTGATATTTTATCATATAGATTCAATGTTATGAGGTATGGAAATGAACTAATAGGGGAGCAAAAGTAAAAGCTTTAAGACACGGATCAGGATTGCTATTAACAAATTTATATAAGGACATAATGTATATTATGTTGCCGATTAAGTTCAAAATTTTTACATAAGCCTTGGGGGAAGTGTAAGCAAACACTGACAATTAGGCCATAGGATGCTGGTACGTAGGGGAGGGGCAGTGATGTCATCACGCATCCGCACAGAGGAACAGCGAGTATTGACAGTGTGGGCAGACACACTTGCAAGGCTGACTCTATGGCGGTCTGAGATTACTTGTATATACAAAGCGCAATTTTATCTTCCCATATGTGAGTGTAACATCAGCGCACATTAAAAACCTCTTACCCCAGATAAGACACTATGTATCTTTCCTTTTTTACATGTCCCATTCATGGAGGATAAGATCAAGCAGCTAGCTGAGGAAGATCTTGTCAAACAGCTGTGCTGAGGAAGTAAAGGATTACGTTGCTCACACAGATCCATGGTGCAGTTCTGATTGTATACTATAGAGGAAGAACACCTCGTAGTACACTATATATTGTATCTATCGGGAGATCAACACTACACTACAGAAAGGATTTTTTTTTTTTCTCAAATTTAATTTTAGATCACCACAGAATCATCAAGCAAATATATAGAATGTATAAATGAATGGACTGTTATTTTTATGATTTATGGTATATATACAGTCATGGCCGAAATTGTTGGCACCCTTGATATTTCTCCAGGAAATCATGTATTTCTCACGAAACGTATTGCATTAACACATGTTTTGCTATACACATGTTTATTCCCTTTGTGTGTATTGGGACAAAACAAAAAAAGGGAGGAAAGAAAGCAAATTCGACATAATGTCACACAAACCTCCAAAAATGGGCTGGACAAAAGTATTGGCACCCTTTCACAACTGCGGATAAATAAGAATGTTACAAGCATGTGATGCTCCTGTAAACTCACCTGGGGCAAGTAACAGGTGTGGGCAATATAGAAATCACACCTGAAAGCAGATAAAAAGGAGAGACGTTCACTTAACCTTTGCATTGTGTGTCTGTCTGTGCCACACTAAGCATGGACAACAGAAAGAGGAGACGAGAACTGTCTGAGGACCTGAGAACCAAAATTGTGGCAAAATATCAACAATCTCAAGGTTACAAGTCCATCTCCAGAGAACTAGATTTGCCTTTGTCCACAGTGCGCAACATTATCAAGAAGTTTGCAACCCATGGCACTGTAGCTAATCTCCCTGGTCGTGGACGGATGAGGAAAATTGATGAAAGATTGCAACGCAGAATAGTCCGGATGGTGGATAAGCAGCCCCAAACATGTTCCAAAGACATTCAAGCTGTCCTGCAGGCTCAGGGAGCATCAGTGTCAGCGCGAACTATCCGTCGACATTTAAATGAAATGAAACGCTATGGCAGGAGACCCAGGAGGACCCCACTGCTGACACAGAGACATAAAAAAGCAAGACTACAGTTTGCCAAAATGTACTTGAGTAAGCCAAAAGCCTTCTGGGAAAACGTCTTGTGGACAGATGAGACCAAGATAGAGCTTTTCGGTAAAGCACATCATTCTACTGTTTACCGAAAACGGAATGAGGCCTACAAAGAACAAAACACAGTACCTACGGTAAAATATGGTGGAGGTTCAATGATGTTTTGGGGTTGTTTTGCTGCCTCTGGCACTGGGTGCCTTGACTGTGTGCAAGGCATCATGAAATCTGAGGATTACCAAAGGATTTTGGGTCGCACTGTAGGGCCCAGTGTCAGAAAGCTGGGTTTGCGTCCAAGATCCTGGGTCTTCCAGCAGGACAATGACCCCAAACATACGTCAAAAAGCACTCAGAAATGGATGGCAAAGAAGCGCTGGAGAGTTCTGAAGTGGCCAGCAATGAGCCCAGATCTAAATCCCATTGAACACCTGTGGAGAGATCTTAAAATTGCTGTTGGGAAAAGGTGTCCTTCCAATAAGAGAGACCTGGAGCTGTTTGCAAAGGAAGAGTGGTCCAAAATTCCGGGTGAGAGGTGTCAGAAGCTTATTGATGGTTATAGGAAGCGACTGATTTCAGTTATGTTTTCCAAAGGGTGTGCAACCAAATATTAAGTTAAGGGTGCCAATACTTTTGTCCAGCCCATTTTTGGGGTTTTGTGTGACATTATGTCATATTTGCTTTTCTGCCTCTGTTTTATATTTGTTCCAATACATACAAAGGGAATAAACATGTGTATAGCAAAACATGTGTTAATGCAATACCTTTTTTGTGTGAAATACTTGATTTTCAGGAAAAATATCAAGGGTGCCAACAATTTCGGCCATGACTGTATATATATATATATATATATATATTACTTTCACGGAATTAAGGAGATATATTAATGATGTAAGACTTATTGGAGCACGGTATCATATTGTATTTGATATATTTGTCCCAATCACCTCCCCTAGAATTGGGAGGGATATGTTGCAAGGCCACAAATTTAATCACATTGGATGTCATGTAATGGTATGCACTGGGATCTGGTGGAGATATCCTTTTCTACAGTTTCTTCATTTTTTCCTGTACTAGATAATCAAAGCAATTTTACAAATAACAATGCACGAAATACCACAATTATTATTATTATACAGGATTTATATAGCGCCAACAGTTTGCTCAGCGCTTTACAATATAATGGGAGACAATACAGCTACAATACAGTTCAATACAAGAGGTATTTGAGGGCCCTGCTCCTTGGAGCTTACAATCTAGGAGGGAGGGGCTAGTGGTACAAAAAGGTAACTGTGGGGGATGGACTGGTTGGAAGAGTAGAAGATTCCAGTATTAGCTGAGGGCAGGATAGGCTTCCCTGAAGAGATAGGTTTTCAGAGATCGCCTAAAAGTGAGCAGAGTAGGCGATAGTCTGATAAATTGGGTTGAGAGTTCCAGAGGATGGGGGAAGCTCTGGAGAAGTCCTGGAGACGAGAATGGGAGGAGACAAGGGAGCTAGAGAGTAGGAGGTCTTGCGAGGAGCGGAGAGTACGGTTTGTGTGATATTTAGAGACAAGATCGGTGATGTAATTTGGGGCAGAGATATAAATGGCTTTATACGTTATTGTTAGTGTTTTGAATTTTATCCGCTGGGCAATGGGAAGCCAGTAGAGGGATTGGCAGAGAGGGGCGGCAGATATGGAACGGTTAGTAAGGTGGATGATTCTGGCAGCAGCATTCATGATAGACTAAAGAGGAGATAGACTGCGATGAGGTAGGCCAATGAGGAGGGAGTTACAATAGTCAAGGCGAGATAGAACAAGGGAGTAGATAAGTTGCTTAGTGGTTTCCGAGGTTAGGAATGGGCGTATCTTGGAGATGTTGCGGAGGTGAAGTCTACAAGATTTGGACAGTGATTGGATTTGGGGCTGAAAGGACAGATGGGAGTCTAGGATTACACCTAGTACCCTGGCATGAGGGGAGGGACTGATGATTGTGTTATTGATCTTGATGGAGAAGTCAGGGGAGGGGCACGGGCTGGGGGGAATACTAAGAGCTCAGTTTTGGAAAGATTGAGTTTGAGGAAGTGGAGTGACATCCATGCCGATATGTCACTTAGTAGGTTAGTGATGCAAGAGGAGACTGAAGGGGTGAGGTGAGGGGTAGAAAGATAGATTTGTGTGTCATCAGCATAGAGATAGTACTTAAAGTCATGGGAGTTTATCAAGTGACCAAGGGAGGAGGTGTAGATGGAGAAGAGAAGGGGTCCAAGGACAGAACCTTTAGGGACCCCTACAGAAAGAGGGAGTGAAGATGAGGAGGCAGCATTATAGGTAACACTGAAGAAGCGCTGCGATAGGTAGGAGGAGAACCAGGAGAGAGCAGAGTCTCTGAGGCCAAGAGAGTGGAGTTTTTTGGAGGAGGAGGGGATGGTCAACCATATCAAAAGCCGCAGAGAGGTCAAGTACTAAGTATACAGAATAGTGGCCATTGATTTTAACAATTAGTAGATCATTAGTGAGTTTTAGTAGGGCAGTTTCAGTGGAGTGTATTGAGCGAAAGCCAGACTGTAAAGGGTTAAGAAGGTTGTCAGTGAGGTGGGAGCTCAGGCGATTGTAGACTAAGTGTCATGGAAATTTTCTAATACAGGTTGTCCTTTAAATGTGTCATATATTAGTGTTATTCATATGTCTCTCCTGTGACTTAATTAAAGCTCTGAAGGCTGCAATTAGGCCATGCGCATTTACAATGTATATATTACAGTACTCAGCTTGGTAATGGATGAGATGGCAGATCTGCACTTTTAGACCGGCGTGTATGCCACCACAGCATTTGATGCGAATGCCGCCGGCGGTAGGCCGCGGGCCTGTATCCACATATCAGCAGCATAGTACCACATGGACTTCGTATGGCCAGGCAGTGCGAACTCCGCGTGTAAGCTCATGTACATCTCTACAAGCCGCTACCGACCTGAACTGTATCTGGATGGATGTGTTTTAATGAAGATCGTATCGGGCCCATTCAGATACAGACTGGCACTGTTTAATCTAAGGGATGCTTGTACAGACAATGTACATACTGCTGGGAGCTGATAGAATGTGAAACTTGCTCTCTGAAGCGAGCTTACAGGGGGAGGACAGAAAAACTGGAAAAACTGGTTTTTAGTATAGGTTAAGAGGGAACTTTGCATTCCGAGCAGGATGGACATTCTTGTGTACGGACACTCCCTATACATTGTTCTGTGGGAGGGGATTGACTTGGCCCCGTGCGGGGGGGGGTGTTTTGTAAGATAATAAAAACAGGAGTCTGGTGTTAGACCCAGGCAGAGTGGATTCCAACTTTAACCTGGGAGTATCGTCTGATTTATTCCTAGATTACTGGAGTTCCATTTCCCCACATCTCAAAAGAGCTAAACCTTTGCACACCGGTTGGAGGCGCGGGAATCGTGGAGCTAAGCTGCAGTTGCGGTAAACGGATGGCGCAATACGGTTGCAGCGAAGTTCGCACAGCTTGGGGGGATTGCTGCGTATCCAACTGCGGGCACTCACGGTAAGGAAAATTCATTGAAAGCGAATTTCCAAGACATTTGGCGAGCCAGCGGATTCTAACGCGAATTCTGCGATAGCTAACCGAGTACGAGGGAGGAATGAGCTATCATGAACTAGCAAAAAGTATAAATCGAAAGAAATGCAGCGCTAAATTTCAAAATTTACAATAAGAACCATAAATGATATGTCCATTTCATATGTCAGTTCTTTTTGTAGACTAGTATAACAAAAGTCCTGTGAACATCAAAAAGTTCCAAATTGTAGGATACACAGTGTTGCAGACTCCTAGATGTTCTGTGAGATAACTGTATAGTGATGCACTTACCAGAAGTACATACAAACTAGGCGTTGTATGTAAATACTCCACATAGACATCCAGATCTGGTCATTAGAATGGCGTCATCTAGGGCCGCGATCAACTCTCAGGGATGGTGTCACTCACTCATGGGGGTCATCATAGGCTCACCAGAAGGGTCCAACGCCGTCTAGAGTCCAAGGATTCCTCCACCTTAAATGGCTCAGAAAATAGCAAACCTGGTTGCTAGCAAAAAGTATGCCGGCACATTTCAGGTCTCTCTACCGTTAAGAGGATCGCTTTTTGCGCGTTCGTGTGGCTGATTTCGCTCTCTATTAGCTAATGCGAATTACACTTAGCAAGGACCTAGTCGTCCTAAAATTTTGATTTGTGGGTGAAAGACAAGGGTTTTTCTCTGCTAAAAATCAGAAGATGGGTGGGTTTGGTTGGCTGGATTTTGTCAAGTTTAAAAATCTTTCAACCAAAAAAAATTAAACGGGTATATGTTTTAGCGGGTTAAAAGTTTTTGCATAGTTTAGATAAGTATTTGCGGGTTGTAGGTACTGTGGTAATTGCTTTACCTCCCTCCAGGTGAGGTAATTATTACAGTGCTGAAAGGTTTAGATTAATCGTTAACTGTTGTAAGACCGTTGTGTGCATATAGTCTGTGCAGTGTTTTGTCGGTACTACTGCTCCCAGCAAGCATGCAGCAGTGGGTCTTTTCTGTTACATGCGCATGTTAGTGTGATATGTCGGTTTTTCTATGTCTGCTCTGTGATTGTACCAAATTGTGTTGTATGTGTACTGTATATTGCTATGTAATTGTCCAGTGTATGCTTTGTCCAAAAGTCTGTTTTATGTAAGAGGTTAGAGGCAATTTTGAGGCTAGAGTCGCAAGGGTTTTCTTTATCGGCGGCCATCTTGGTGACTACCATGTGTTTCTTTGTTGTTGGCCATCTTGGTGACTGCCACATGTTTCTTTGTTGGTGGCCATCTTGTGGTTAGCACATGTGTCTTTGTTAGTGGCCATTTTGTGACTGCCATGTGTTTCTCCGCCATTTTGTTTTTTTAATCACTCGTGAACGCCGTTTTGTGAGTTTCGCTTTGAGTTTCAGTAATCTCTATGCAATGTGTATGCAGTTTTTTCTATATGCATTTAACCCACATTGTGTTTTAATCCGAATTTTTACAGTTTTGCATTTTATTATTATTATTCCATCGTTATTTCCTTTTGGTTCAAGGGGGGGTTACCCATGAGGGCAGCACATCTAGCTCTGGGTACGCTACCGCCTTTAATCAAAAGCTTGGTTTAAGTGGTTTGCTTTTAGCTTTAAATTTGCGTATTGCCAGCCAATTTAAAGTGTGTTAAGCGAGTTTTTCCCTCACATGTTCCACATTTAGTGAGCGCGGTGAAGTTTGGGTTTTTGCGCATAGATTTCTTGTATAGTGATTGTGTTTTTCTTGTTAAAAGTAGTTCCTTTTTGTAAAGCGGGTTTGTTTTAAGCTGCTGCGTCACGTGTTTCGCGGCGAGCAGACTTTTCACGTAAACGGTTTTAGGCGGTTGAAGCGAAGATCGCGTGTGTAGCGCGGATCGTTTAGCGGCGCTGGTAGGAGTGATTTTCGCGTTGGCAACCGGGGTTATTTTTGACGCAGTTTTTCGGTTTACCTCTGTGTAATTGTTTTAACTTTGCCCTTTTTAAAAGTTTTTCTGGTTGAAAAGGGGTTTTACTGTGTGCATTAGGAAAGTTTTCTTTACACAATTTTCCTAAAGGTCAGTTAGCAGGTTTCCGGCAACCAGTGACCCATAAGTAACATCAAAGAACCCCTCCTTTTGTTTTGACTTGTGTTAGCTACTGTGTGCAGGGAGAGAAAAGCCACTTGCCAAACACAGTGGGTGATGAGAACCACATAAATTGCACTGTGCGAGTGGGCGGTCCAGGGAAGTGTAACGCTTAGCCTGGCTACCACAAACACTTTGGGTGGTCAGGATCACATAAATTGCGCTGTGGGAGGTGTGCTCTCAGTCTGACCGCCACTTGATGCGCTTCAGGTGATCGATAAGAATCACATAAATTACGCTGTGCTGGGAAAGTGGTGGAATCAGGCCTCTCGGTAGGATCCCATCGAGTGCTCCAGGGGGTACACAGGTACCCGGACGTGGGATATACACCAGTGACTAGTCACGATGGGCAGTAGTCAGTCCATGAAGAGACAGGGGGAACCAGCCCTCTTCAAGGTGAGGACAGCTGCACAGCTGATGAGGGTGAGTTTGGGGGGGAGTCTACAGAACCCCTCAAAAGATGGAATAAATGGTCAAAGGGTACCAGATGGGAAATTCCCCCGGGAAGGTACATTTGACGCATGGAGGTGAGAAAAATTCATCTCTGAATTTGAACCACGGATGCAGGCGTCAGAACTAGAGATCGCACAGCTATGGCTTCACAGGTCAATCCAATTAGGGAAGCAGGGCATACAGAAACTGATGTCTGTCTGGAAGAACCAGGTGATGTATACCTGGCCTCCAGAGGGAATAAAACAGGAGGATCCGGTGTCAGAGGTGGAGGAAGCTCTTTCAGGGCTGACTCTACTAAGGCAGGCAGGGTCAGGGTCTGCTGGGGTTCCCGAACAACCAACAGTGGCTGAGATAAGTATAACTGCACCTGTCTCTTCTGCTAGTGATGCCACTCTTGACGTACCTTCCGTGTCTTCTGTATCTATGCCTCAGCCTCTACCTTCTCCCTGCTTCACCTAAGCTCCTTCTGTTTCCAACTACGAAGTCTTCTCAACAGCCGATTTGCAGACTATCTGCGAATCAAGGGGTATAGACACCCGGTTAAGAAACAGGACGGAATGCATCAAAGCGCTACGAGCCACTGATCAGACCCCTGCCCCCCAGCTATACCCTGATCTGAGGGACCTCAAACCTGAAGGTGCAGTAAGCAAGGTTGTTAACCATTTCAATACCGGGCAATTTTACACCTTCCTGCCCAGGCCATTTTTCAGGTTTCAGCGCTCTCACACTTTGAATGACAATTGCGCGGTCATACAACATTGTACCCAAACTAAAATTTTATCATTTTCTTCACACAACTAGAGATTTCTTTTGGTGGTCTTTAATCACCGCTGGGGTTTTTATTTTTTGCTAAATTAACAAAAAAAGACCAAATATTTGAAGAAAAAAAAAAAAAAAAAAAAAAAAACACGTTTTTCTTTGTTTCTGTTATAAAAGTTTACAAATAAATAATTGTTCTTCATAAATTTAGGCCAAGATGTATTCTGCTATATGTTAGGATGTATTATTTACAAATTAGGATGTATTATTTAGTTTGTAGGAAAGTTACAGAGTTCACAAACTATGGTATAGATCTGAAAATTGATCAATCCTGAAGTACTGACAGCCAATCTAATTTCTTGAGGTCCAAGAATGTCAGAATAGTACAGATATCCCCAAATGACCCCTTTTTGCAGAGTAGACAGTCCGACGTACTTCATAAGAGGAATGGCGAGTTTTTTGAAGTTGTATTTTTTTTGTCATAATTTTTCGGAAAATTAAAAAATTAAAAAAAATTATTTTCTTTTCACTTTTTTTTTTTTTACATACTGTCAGCAGTGCAGTACAGCATCATCATATAACTGGCATGGCGGTGAACAGGGACACTGACTGGTGACAGTATAAAAAAAAAAAAAATATATATATATTTTTTTTTTTATTATTATTATTTTTAAATTTTATATTACTTTTTTTTAAGATTTTTTTTTCATATTTTACTATGACCAAAGTAGTACAGTGTTACCATAGTAACATTGTACTACTTTGGGGAAGTGATCAGTATTTTTTTAAACACAAATTTGCTTATAGCAAAGAATTACTTTGCTATAAGCAAGCATTTACCTGAATGAAATCGATTCATTCAGGTTTTTTTTTTGCTTAGCTGTGATTTGGCCACAGCTAATCACATGACATGTGCATGTGACCTGCTGTGACCATTCACAGCTAGGCACTAGTATACAATGGATGGCATGAATGAAGCCATCCATTGTATACAACTGTCATGTGACCTGCTGTGATTGGTCACAGCAGGTCACATGGTACCGGCAACGGGGGCCGGTACTCAGATCTGTCATCGGCCGTGTCCGAGTTACACGGCCGGTGACAGATCGCGTCGCTGCACGGCTCTGCAACCGCATGAACTGCGCATGTGCGGGAGCACGCCAAATGGCGTGCACCCGGAAAGCTGAAGCATTTTTGCGGCCGCCAAACAGCTATAGGCCGGGCGGCTAATGGTTAATCTAAGCCCACCGATGAAGCCGGGCCAGCCCTTGCACTCTTCCCGGACCGAGGCCTATCCAGTCAGGGTGCAGCAATTTGAAGGTCCTCCCAATGCACAGGGGGAGCGGACCCTAGGGGAATGGGTAGTTTGGCATGTCCCCTTCACCCCGGCAGAGATCCGCACTATTCTGGCTGAGCTCCCGGACTATCGGGTCAATCCGAGAGGATTTGCTCAAATGTTTGGACAAAACCAGTTCAGCTATGGTATGAGCGGGTCGGATTGTGCGCAGATCCTGCAGGCAAAGGTGGGCATGGAAGTGGCCAGTGCAGTGATTGCAGGGTGCTCTATAACCACTCATGGGGAGATGACTTCAGGGGGCAAAGCTGTTTTGTGCACAGCTAAAGGCAAAGCTTCCAGAAATGTATGGTGCTACCTCTACTACGGACATGAAGCTCACTCAGGGTCCTAATGAGGAAAGCGCCTGCTTCTGGCGCCGTCTCAAGCAGACGGCACTGGATGCGGATCTGGAAGTTGGACCTGATGTTCCAACCGAAGGGGTAAAGGTGACCGCGGGCCAAATTTTTGGAAGGCATCAATACTAAAATTCGGGAAAGGCTGGTTCTGGCCCGACCCAAATATAATCAGATGTCTATCCCTGCTATCCTTTCCACTCTTGCGGCAATAGAGAGGGAAATGGATAGGAGAAAACAGGACAAGGCCAAAGTTCTTGTGTCCCAGACCCCACACGAAAAACCAAGGGATCTGGGTCACAGGAAGGATAGGCCCCCTCCCAGGTGTTTCCAGTGCCACCAAATGGGGCACATGAGAAGGAGCTGTCCCCAATTACCTAAAACTCGGTGGCAGTTCATTCCTGATGAGTCCTCTGACCCTGTCACCACCATAGTAAAAAACTCCTATGAATCCTCATAGGAAGTTGGCAAATCGGTGTCGGCCCAGGTCCATCTTTTTCTCGAGGAATTAAAATATCCCCTCCCTTGCCTCATCGACAGGTGCAGCCAGAACGGTCTTGTGAAAACAGGAAATCCAAGGCAAGGTACCCCTCTCAGGGGAAAGCACACCGACGGTAGGTCTCACAGGTCAAACTGTGTCTCTACAGTCCACCAAACCACTCCGTTGCAGGTTAGGTCCGTACATTGAGGCTGTCAGGTCAGTGCTGGTCTCAGATGACGTCCCCATCAATCTTTTGGGAGCGGACATCTTGTCAGACATTCAAGCTGTTATTGAGTTCACCCCATCGGGTGTTGTGGTGAGTAGTGCCCTGTCGGAAGAAAGACTGTGCACATTGTTGGCCCTACCTTATCTCACTGAGGCTACATATTCTCTGGAGTTGGAAGTATTGGCTGAAGTTGACCCCAAAGTTTGGGCGGCTGATAAATATGATGTGGGTCTCCTGCCGGTACCGCCAACTACAGTCAACATCAGGCCAGGAAGCATATTACCACGACTACCACAATACCCTTTAAGTGTAGCCCAAATGGACAGCCTAAAAACCCAGATCGACCATTATCTACAGATAAAGGACCTCACCCCAACCCAGTCGCCGTGTAACACCCCATTATTCCCAGTAGCCAAAAAGACAGCACCAGGTCAACCGACCACCTACCGGCTGGTACATGACCCGAGAGCGGTAAACAAAATCATCATCAGTGATGCCCCTTTGGTGCCCAATCCACATACCCTGCTGGCGACCGTACCACCCAATGTCAAATTTTTTCAACGGGCAACAAGGCCAGCAAGGAGAAACTACAACTCTGCCAGGAGAAAGTCATCTTCTTGGGGCATTGTATTTCTCAGGACACCAGGCACCTAACAACCCAAAGAGTGCAGACACTGCAAGACCTAAAGAGACCCAAAAACCACCATCAGCCGAGAGCCGTCCTCGGCCTTAACTACTGCAGAGATTGGGTCCCCAACATCTCGGCCAAACTTGGACCTCTGTACGAGCTGACATCCAAAACACCGTTTCAAATGTCAGACGACGACGACTGGTCAACTCTTCAAGATTTGACCCAGGAACTCTCTAGAGCACCAGCTCTAGGTCTACCCAACTATGACCTACCTTTCTACCTTTTCTGTCACGAAAGTCAGGGCCATGCAACCGGAGTACTAACCCAACTTCACGGAACCAGGTACCGCCCCATCATGTACCTATCGACCGCTGTGGACCCAGTCATCAAAGGGTTCCCGGGTTGTGTGAGGGCAGTGGCTGCTTGTGCTGTCCTTGTCCAAAAAGTGGGTGACATCGTTTTGGATTCACCCCTCACACTCTACACTCCGCACTCGGTGCAAGAGATCCTAAACCAGGTCCAAACTAAACATCTCTCTGCAGCAAGATTGACCAAATACGAGGTAGCCCTCCTAACCTCTACTAACCTCACTATCAAACGATGCACTATTCTTAACCCTGCTTCTCTTCTTCCTGTGTTGGAAGATGAGAAGGGGGGGGGGGGGGGGGGGAGGACAGCAACCACAGTGCTAAATCTTGCAACCCGACTAACAATACTAACACCTCTTCTGTTAACATGTCTTCTTTTTCCACTACTAACCTCTCTTCCAAAGGACACGACTGCATTTCTTTGATGGAACTGGAGTCAGCGGCGATCAGCCCGGTGAAGGAAGCGCCACTACCGGAAGCGAAAAATCTTCTTGTCGATGGGTCCAGGTACTACACCCAAGATGGTAAGCCACACACTGGTTACGTGGTCACGACAGAAAGTGACGTTGTGGAAAAGGGCTCTTTGAACGCACATATGTCAGCTCAGGAAGCTGAGCTGTGGGCACTGGCCAGGGCATGTGAGTTGCATGAAGGTCAGAGGAGTAATGTTTACACGGATTCGAGGTATGCGTTTGGTATTGCACATGACTTTGGTCTCATCTGGAAAGCGAGGCGATTCCTCACAAGTTCAGGTAAATCGGTGAAGCATGCAGAACTGATTGACAGGTTGTTCATTGCTTTCGGCCTGCCACGAGAGATAGCTGTTCTTAAGGTGAAGGCTCATACTACTGAGACTAGTGTGGAGGCATGTGGAAACGCTTTGGCAGATCAGTCCGCAAAGGCCGGTGCACTGGTTCAGGAAAGGGGGGTTCTGATGCTGGCCATTCCTTCAGAGGTTTCGTTAGACGAGTTTAAAAAGCTGCAATTGCAGGCGGGTTTGCAGGAGAAGGCTAGATGGACAGCAGCAGGAGCCTTCCAAGGGTCGAATGACATTTGGTGCCTGAACAAAAGATGGTGTTTGCCAAAGTCCCTTTTCCCCATGATGGCCCACTTGGCTCATTACCCTGGGCACCAATCTAAGACGGCTATGTGTGCGTTGGTAGACGAGCATTGGATTGCACCTGGGTTCAGTACTGCTGCAGCTACATTTGCAGCTTCTTGCCTAGTTTGTGCCCTACACAACCCTGGCAGAACGGTAGTAACGCCCTAAAGGCACTCACCAAAACCTGAGCGCCCCTTCCAACGCATCCAGATCAATTACATCTCGTTACCAAAGAGTGGGCCGTACAAATACGCCTTGGTCTGTGTAGATATGTTTTCAGGCTGGCCTGAGGCGTGGCCCGTTACGTGTGCCAACGCTAGTACCACAGCGAAGAAAATCCTGTCTGAGGTTGTGTGCAGCTGGGGTCTACCTGAAACCATTGAGTCCGATAGGGGGTCACACTTTACTGGACAGATCTTTGCAGAGGTATGTAAAGCCCTTCACATCAACCAAGGGCTACACACCCCTTATCATCCCAAGAGTAGCGGTAAGGTTGAACGTCTCAACGGAATCCTTAAAAACAGGATCTCCAAAATCATGGCCGATACCCAAAAACCTTGGCCTGAGTGTCTCCCCATTGCCCTCTATTCCATCCGGCATGCCCCTCAGCAACCACATGGGCTGTCACCCTACAAGGTGTTGTTTGGGGGACCACCCAAAACAGGGTTGTACTTTCCTCAACAGTTGTCGTCTTTGCATTCACAGCTTACAGGTTACGTGCAAGCTCTGCAACGGGAGCTGCAGAAGATACACCATCGCGTTCGCGAATCGCTCCCGGATCCAAATGCAATAACGTGTGTTCTTTCTATAGAGCCAGGTGATTGAGTTGTCCTAAAGAAACATCAAAGAACCGGACTCGAGCCACGATTCACCGAACCATACCAAGTCCAGCTGACGACACCTACCTCACTCAAGCTCGAGGGACGAGACAACTGGGTGCACGCAAGCCACTGCAAGAAGCTTTTCAGCTACACCAGAGAATGAGGGGTGTCATTTTCCTTTTTATTTTTGTTTGTATGTCTTACATGTGTGTGAACGGAGGAAAAGAAAATGCATCTGCGATTAGCCAGAACCGCCAACAAAATCAACTGTTGGGTATGCTCTAAGCCCCCACCCAGTCATCACATGTCTGCAATGGCCGCTGTATGACATCCATGTCGGCATGAAAAAGCAAGGGACCCCTGGTCAGCCCCCACGTAGACATTGGTCTGTAGAACTTAATGACACATTTTTAGCAGGTAACATCAGTTTCAGTACCAATATTAGCTCTAGCTCCTGTAGGGCCCTCGTCAGTCCATTATAGGTAACTGGGCAGCTAGACAGCACTCAGGTGTGCTTTAACATCAGCTTTGGCACAGGTAACAAGTTTGTTGGGACTACCACCTGCGAGGGAGGTATAACTATCAATCTGACTAACCAGACTTCCCTTCTGAGTAACCACACTGACCGACCAGACCACGTTTGTTGGAAGGACGGATGTGATGTGCAGACTGAGGAAGCAATCCCCCAGTCTGTGCAACTGTTACTCAGTGCCAGAGGCCGAACGAAGAACTCTTCCTGCTCTGCTCTGACATGTCTGTACTATTTTCTGTGTGGTTCGGCAGCCTATAGAACATTTCCCCCAGAACGCGAAAGGTTTGTGTGCCCTCATAAAGCTAGTCCCCGCATCCTATGTAGTGATGGATCATGAAGAGTTGATGATCCACAAGAAGGTAGGGATGGCAGGGAGAGTTCGCAGGGAGCTTTTCTCTGAGGGCGACCAGGCATGGGCTTGGTTCCCCTCATGGTGAGGTTGGGGAATAGAACTTTTTTCTGTCATCGTGGATAGTATGTTTAATGAGACCATAGAGGCTGTCAGAGAAATTGCCCAAGAACAACGGCAGATGGGAATTTTAGTGCTTCAGGAGAAGATGGCCCTTGATTACCTTTTAGCCGCCAAAGGGGGGGTTCTGTGAGTTCATCGGAAAAGATTGTTGTACCTGCATAGAAGACACTGATGACAAGGTCCATGCCCATATGGACAAAGTTAGTGAACTACAGGGAAAAGCTAGAGCTAGCGAGGGTTGGAATCCGTTCAAGGGTTTGGGAGGATTGGGAGATTTCCTGTTCTCCATCGGATCTTGGTTGAAGGAGGTGGGAGTGTATGTCCTGATGCTTCTCTTTTTCCTTTGCCTCTTGTATGCCGCGGTGAGATGTTCCTGCTGCCTCATCAACCGTGTAAGCCAAGCTCGGGCAGACGACCACATCTCCATGCCCACTCCTGGGATCCCACTCCAATCACTGATCGGAGGAAGACCTCACCAACCAGCCACCTTCTCTGCAGGTTACGTCCTGGCTTCCCTCTAATTTATCTCCCTGAAGACCATGTTCTCCAAGACCTCCAAGCAAGCTTCAAGCCTCATTGTTGGTTGTGTATAAAGCTGCAAGATTTGTTTGTTCCGCCTTTTGGAAAACCGTCTGGGTCGAGACCAGCCTTGTGTGGCCCCGTTTGCAGGGGCAATTTGAGAATCTGCTGCTGGATCTCCCCGGACCACCATGGGATCACAAGCCTTGTTTATACCACAAGTCTGGTTCCATTTGCTGAAACAGTTTGAAAAAGTTCTGTTTGTGGTTTTTGCAAGAGCCTTCCTGTAATGAAGGCTCTAAAGCTCTTGAGGATCATTGCTTCAATCAAGCCTGTTTGCGTCGAATCTTGTTGTTTCAGGTACCCCGTGTAGCTTTATTCTCAGGGACAACTACAGGAACTCTGGTCTAAGGCCAACTCTTTAAGGTTTTGAGACTACACCCATCAAGCTGAAGAAGATCAAGAAGGGACACGAGGAGAATATGATAAAACAGGAGGGAATGTCATGGAAATTTTCTATTACAGGTTGTCCTTTAAATGTGTCATATATTAGTGTTATTCATATGTCTCTCGTGTGGCTTAATTAAAGCTCTGAAGGCTGCAATTAGGCCATGTGCATTTACAATGTATATATTACAGTACTCAGCTCGGTAATGGATGAGATGGCAGATCTACGCTTATAGACTGGCGTGTATGCCACCACGGCATTCGATGCGAATGCCGCCGGCGGTAGGCCGTGGGCCTGTATCCACATATCAGCAGCATAGTACCACATGGACTTCCTATGGCCAGGCGCCAGGCAGTGCAAACTCCGCGTGTAGGCTCATGTACAGCTCTACAAGCCGCTACCGACTTAAATTGTATCTGGATGGATGTGTTTTAATAAAGATCGTATCGGGCCCATTCAGATACAGACTGGCACTGTTTAATCTAAGGGATGCTTGTACAGACAATGTACATACTGCTGGGAGCTGATAGAATGTGAAACTCGCTCTCCGAAGCGAGCTTACGGGGGAGGACAGAAAAACTGGTTTTTAGTATAGGTTAAGAGGGAACTTTGCACTCCGAGCAGGATGGTCATTCTCGTGTATGGACACTCCCTATACATTGTTCTGTGGGAGGGGATTGACTTGGCCCTGTGCGGGGGGGGGTGTGTTTTTTAAGATAATAAAAACAGGAGTCTGGTGTTAGACCCAGGCAGAGTGGATTCCAACTTTAACCTGGGAGTATCGTCTGATTTATTCCTAGATTACTGGAGCTCCATTTCCCCACATCTCAAAAGAGCTAAACCTTTGCACATCGGTTGGAGGTGCAGGAATCGTGGAGCTAAGCTGCAGTCACGGTAAGCGGAGGGCGCAATACGGTTGCAGCGAAGTTCACACAGCTTTAGGGGGGATTGCTGCGCATCCAACTGCGGGCACTCACAGTAAGGAAAATTCATTGAAAGAGAATTTCCAAGACATAAGCGTTCTAGGAGTTTAGAGGTAAATGGCAGCAGGAAGATGGGTCTTAAGTTGTTGAGGTTGGTGGGGTCCAGGGAGGGCTTTTTAAGTATGGGAGTGATGTGCGCATGCTTTAGAGGGGAGGGGAAGGCATCAGTAGAGAGGGAAAGATTGAAGATGTGAGTGAGGGAGCATAGGATGGAAGAAGAGTACAATGATAGTAACCAAGTCAAGGGACCTTATGGACCAACTACCATTTGAAAATTCTTTATTAATCTGAGACGGTGAGGGGAGAAGCTACATACCCATCCTAAACTTCATCAAATTTGTGCAATGTTCCCTATTTACATACATGGCCTTATATAAAGGTAAGGTCCTATTCACCAAAGCCTTCCAGGCCTCCACTGTTGGAGCAGCAGTTTTTTTCCAGGATAAAACAATGAGTTCCTGGCATGGAAGAATAGCAGGGTGAGTAGTATGCTGATAGCTTTAGTGGGAGCTAAATCATCCATTAAACTTAAGAGGCAATGTCTCACTGTAGGGTGTAAAGGTATAGTGGTCACAGTCTGGGCACACCGAGGAACCTCAGACCAAAACACCTGTACAGCTGAACAATCCCAGAAAATGTGCAAAAAAATGAGCCCCAGATACAGCACAGCACCAACAAGAGGAGCTGTCCCAAAGATCGTAGCTATCTTAGCAGGGGCCATAAAATAAATGTGGTGTAAAAATTTGTAAGTGTATTAATTGGTTATGAGATGAGCCTGGTAAAAGGTGCATCCGAGACATCCTCCCAGTCCTCGGTATCCAGATCAGGGATCATGGACTCCCACCTAGACCTAGACATACTCAAGAGTTTATTAGTTTCAGGGAAAATAAATTTATAAATAGTAGATAGGGGCTTAGTTCAATCCTCATCACACAACAAAGACTCCAGGTCCCACTGAGAAAGGGGAACTCTATAGGACCCTAATTGTGACTGATAGGCGTACCTTAGTTGTATATAGCAGAAGAACTGCTTGTTTGGTAAGTAATATTAGGACTTTCAACTCATAAAATGTTCTCAAAATTCCATTACGAGCAATGTCACCAATTTTCTTTACTCTGAATCTCGTCCACACAGAAGGATTCTCATACATGTAATAATGGGACAAATTAGAATTTTTCAATCAGGGAATGTGTGGAGAAGGAGGAAAGGGTCCCACAAAATCAACCCCGTGTCACCCTCCAGGTCCTCATTACAGATCTCATTGGGACTGTCAAGTCATAGGGGGCATTGCGACATCTATGTACCAAATGAGCCAGAACTACATAGGAGCCGACTATGGCCACCTCTAAGGCCGCGGCAGCATCATCTATGGGACCATTCAAACACCTATGTGCATAGACTAGTTGCCGGGCCAGGAAATATTTATAAAAATTCAGGACTGCTTCCAAGGTTGTTGCAAGATCCCGAACCTGAGTCTGGGTACCCCACCATGCCAGAGAATTCAGCAGGACATAGCATAAGAAAAGGAAATTTCATTTTAATTACATTGACATTCCCAATCATCGAGAGAGGAAGGTTTCTCCAAGCAGAAATCTTAAGGTGGGCAATAATAAGGGAAACATTCAACCTTATAAAATCTGATACAGAGTTGGTAATATTAAGCCCTAAATATTTGACTTGTTATACCCATTGAATGGGTGAAGTAGACAGTAAAGGCCGACCCACATCTTTACCCAAAGGGAGAACCATAGATTTATGCCAATTCACCGTCAAACCTGAAAAATAAGCTACATGATCTAGGATGGACAAAGCAGGTGGTAAGGAGGACACAGGGTCGTCCAAGAACAACACTACACCATCAGCGTAGAGGGCAGTCTTCTCCTCTAAGCTCCCTACCCACACACCATGCACTGAGGAGGAGATTTGCAGGGCCATGGCAATGGGCTCCATCATCAGGGCAAAGGGTCCAGGCAACAGTGGATAACCCTATCTTGTGCCTTGACCCACTGGAAGGGTTTCAGATAATCAGCTGCCTGTTTTTATAGCAGCCACTGGATACTCATGTAGTAAACTTATCCAGTGGAGAAAGACTTCACCAAATCCCATACATGTCAGCACTGCCCTCATATAGCCCCAGGCAAATCAAATGCTTTTTCAAGGTCCAGAAAGACTAGTGCTCGGTTATCAGGATCCTCCGGGTGCATCTCAATATGGGTAATGACTCTCTAAAGATTTATGTCCGTGGCTTTACCCAGCATGAAACCGGACTAGTCTGGGGGACACCAAGAGATGTAGCACTTAAGTGAGTCTGACTGCTAGCATTTTAGTAAGGATCTTAAGAACCATATTTAAAAGAGCTTTAGGCCTATAGGAGGTGCGCTGTAACAGGTCTTTTTTATGCTTGGCTAGTAAAACTTCATGGGCTTCATAAAAGGACTGGGGAAAGGAGTTAGTACATAAGTATTCCTTATATAAATGTAGCAAATTATACTGCGTATACCATTCTACAGATAGCTCATCTGGGTCAGGGGACTTACAGTTGGTAAAAGAACCTCTGGCACCCGAGACCTCCCAATAAATGGGACATCAAGGATGGTCGTAGCCTCATCAACTAGTGTATGCAAGGGAAGGCCATCTAGAAATGCGGAGAGGACTGCATCCTCATAAATTGGGATAGGAGCATACAAAGATTTGTAAAAATCAACAAATGCCTGGAGGATTCCCTCACCCAAGGTCTGAAGAACCCCATCCCGAGAATAAACACAAGGTATAACTGTAGGCATATAAGTCTCAGCAGTCAACAAAGCAAGCAATATGTCATCTTTGTCACCCATCTCAAGCAGATGCTCAGCACTCTTTCGAGCTGTACATTGATTTAAATTACTGTAATGCTGGGATAAGTTCCTTCTAACCTGTTGCAGGGCAGACAAAGAGTCAGGTGAGGGATTAACGGTATGCTCCTGAGCACAAGCTCATCCTCATCATGCAAAGCTAAAGTATCCATATTTTGACTCACGCTGGTGGCTTTAATAGCCGAAATGTATTCTCCCCGTGTAACCACCTTGAAGAAGTCCAAGACCATTTGGGGAGTGGGAGTCCACATTAGTCAGCCAGAAGGCAGCTAAATGCACCACTATCACTGGCTCAACCGAGGGCTCCGCCACCCAACCAGGGTGCAGACGTCAAGTTCGGAGACACCTAGGGCCAGGTAAATGCAATACAATTTGAGTGGTGTGATCTGATATAGCCCCTGCAAAATACAGTATGTGGCTTCAGTAACCCAGGGCAGAAGGGCTGCACTGGTGAAAGCCAGGTCTTTTCTAGAGAAGGGACACAAGGGACAAGTATGAGTATTGCTGGGTATCAGGCTGTCTCCTCCTCCAAAGCTCAGTAAGCCCAACTTAATCAGCCCATGTTACAAGATCCAAATTAGGTGTCCTAGAGGGATCGGATGTATCAAGTGAGTAATCCAATACATTATTAAAATTGCCCATGTTAAAAATTTTTAAGGGCATTAGAGAGGCAAGTTTACCTAAAATAGTATGCAAAAAAGAGCCATTAAAGGGGGGGTGGGGTGGAACATGAACATTGATCAGGGCTAATTTGATAGAATCAATTTCCAGGACAACAGCCACATATCTGCTGTCAGGGTCAGAGAACACATGGTGTACAGTACAACTATGACATTTATGCAATAAGATAGAACCCCCCCAGGAGATAGGTAGAGAATGTAGCATGGAATGAGCATTGTATCCTGTTTCTCTTCAGAGAAAGAATCCTGTTGCCCATCAAATGCATCTCTTACAAGAGAACCAGGTTTGGATCGTGCATCTTTAACCACTTGCCCTCCGGAAGATTTACCCCCTTAATGACCATTTTTTGCTATTCAGCACTGCGCTATTTCAACTGGTAATTGCACAGTAATGCAATGCTATACCCAATGAAATTTATGTTCTTTTTTCACACAGAGCATTCTTTTGGTGGTATTTGATCACTACTGGGTTTTTTATTTTTTTGTGATATGAAAATAGATCAAAATTTAAAAAAAAAGACATTTTCAACTTTCTGTTATAAAAAAAATCCAATAAACTCAAAGTTAGTCATGAATGTAGGCCAAAATGTATTCTGCTACATGTCTTTGGTAAAAAAAATCCCAATAAGTGTATATTAATTGGTTTGTGTGAAAGTTATAGCATTTGCAAACTATGGTATACATATTGGAATTTACGCAGTTTTTACTTTCTGATTGCCTATCATATTTCTTGAGGTGTTAAAATGCCAGGGCAGTACAAACACCCCCCAAATGACCCCTTTTTAGACAGTAGACACCCTAAGGCATGTTGAGTCCATGGAAATTTTTTTTTTTTTCCACAAGTTTTTGGAAAATGACAAAAAAAATATTTTTTTTTAACACAAAGTTGTCACTTAAATGATATACTGCTCACACATTCTGCTACTTCTCCTGAGTATGAGAATACTACACGTGAGTCTTTTGGCAGCCTAGCTCCAATGACACCTCTGAGTGCCTGACGGTGTGTAAATTACACATTTCACTTTCTCACTATCTATTAGTTTCAGAGGCTCTAAAATTCTATGATAGCACAACCCCCCTCCCCCCCCCCTCCCAATGACCCCTTTTTGGAAAGTAGACACCCCAAGCAATTTTCTGAGAGGCATGTTGAGTCAATGGAAGATTTTTTTATTTTTTTTTACGACAAGTTTTTGGAATATGACAAAAAAAATGTTTACACAAAGTTGTCACTTAAATTATATATTGCCATGGGTATATGTGGAATTACACCCCAAAATATATTCTGCTACTTCTACTGAGTATTGGGATATCACATGTGTGAGACTGAAAAAAAATCTTCCATTGACTTAGCATGCCTCTCAGCAAATAGTTTGGGGTGTCGACTTTCCAAAAAAGGGTAATTTGGGTGGGCTTTTCTGCTATCCTGGCATTTTAACATTAGCACACATCACCCACTCTATCATTCACTTGAAGACGAAGCATTTTTTGACACTCTTTGTTCTCATGAAAAAAATATGTATTTTTGCCAGAAAAAAACCCCAAACATTATATTTTTTTTAAAGCAGAGAGGATAAAATGGTGGGTGTTGCAATTTTTTGTCAAACAGTACCTGCGCAATCATTTTGAAATGCAAAGCATGCATTTTCTTGCAGGTTGTCATACGCTCAGAAAGGTACAGATGTGATTGAAAGGTAACACAAGCGGGACGCACATTTTCAAACCGTAGAGCAAAGCACATATTCTCAAAACACACTGCAAAGTGCGCATTTTTTAAATGCTCAGCAAAGCGTGCATTTTCTTGCAGGTTACCATGTGTTCAAAAACCCGCAAATGGAAATTAGTGCAGTACAAGCTGGTGTGGTGGCTAGCACAAGTAGTGTACCAGGACCTAACAGATGCCTCCATTCACATCAATGTGGATGAACACATCTCTGCCAGAAAAAGTGTGTGATATGCCCACTATTAGAATATACTGCCTACTATATACATCCACCGACTTCTAATGTTGGGCATACATGTAATGTTCTTTTTTTTCATTCAGCCAATGGGCTAAATGAAAAAAAGACCCTAAGAGATTCCTCCATTCACATCAATGTGGATGAAGAAATCTCTGCCAGAAAAAATTAAAAAATATATATGCTGAAGCATAGGGGCAATCCACCCACTGACCACCCCAGTCCCCCATGCTTGGGCATATATGTTTTTTTTTAACTGCAGATGAAATATCTCATCCAACAGCGCTGCACGCACTGATGTATATTCTGAGAGCAAGACCCCATTGTATTCAGAATAAACAGATCAGTGCTGCAGCTGAATGGTGTTCCTGCAAAGCAAACAACAATGGTTAACAATAAAACACAGTAACAATACAAAATTAACTCAATAAAACATCTTTTTTAGAGGTTTTTTTTTTTTAAAACTTTTTATGAAGACTTTTTAAACTTTTAAGAACAGCCTCTTGTTTTTGGGTCTCTCAAAATGCAATAGACCGTTTATTTACTAACATCTTTCAAGACCCTGTGTGAAAATGGTGAACATGTGCCTAGACTGTGGCATGCTGTACCCTATACGAATACTCCACTAGTGCGTGGTAGTGACGGAAGCAGTCCTTGAGGAAAATACCAGGTTGGCCAGGACAGGAGGGACAAAAAAAAGTGTCTTATTCCATGTCTGTTACAGACACAAAATTTTCTTTGTCCACTGCATCTGGATTTGGGGATTAGGCCACAGCACCATTTGGATACAAAAGGGCCTTGATGATCTCTTCCTGAAATTTTAGGAAGGATCCACTTTGTCCAGTTGCTTTGTAAATTACAAAAGCGTTATATATAGCCAATTGAAATAAATAGACACCTTTTTGTAACAGTGTCGAACTTTGTGGGAAACTAGGTACGGATTCATCATTTGGCTGTTGAAGTCCACCCCTCCCATGTTAAGCTTATAGCCGTGGATACAGAGGGTTTTCTCAACAACGCCAGATGGCTTGGAAATTTGGATGGTCGTGTCTGCGTGAAAGGAAGACAGGATGAAAACATCCCATATGTCCTCCCACTGCAAGCAATTCATCATTTCTCAAGCAAGTCATGTGTTAATTCCAAGATTGTACAATATGTCTAAATAGTGGCATGCTTGTATAGAAATTGTCCACATATAAGTGGTACCCCTTGCACAACAAAGACGACAGCTAGTCACATACTATCTTGCCACTGCTCCCCATGTAGTCTAGGCAGTCACGGTGCTCTACTTCACTGTGTCTTCCCTCAAACCCCTAAAATTATATGTATAGCCTCTGGCCCTCTCACAAAGCTTATACAATTTGACCCCATATGTGGCACGCTTGCTGGGGAGGTAGTGTTTGAATGCAAGGTGGCCAGTAAAGTGAACGAGGGACTCGTCCAAGCAGATGTTTTGCTGGGACGTATACAAATCTGCAAATTTCTCAGTGAGGTGGTATATGATATTTTGTAGAGCCGGTCATGTTCAGGGTCACCCCGAGGACGACAGAGTGTGTTATCACTGAAATGCATGAAGCGCACTAACGTCTCATATCTACGCTTGGCCATAGCTGCAAAGAACATGAGCATATTATGAATTGGGTCTGTGGACCAATACAACCGCAACTCATTCTTTTTTCTAATGCCCATGTTGAGGGTTAGGCCCAAAAAAGTTTTAAATTCTGCAAACCATAATAGGTTTCCATGCATATAGTCTTAATTTGGGTTGGCGGATATACATTAATTGCTTTGGCTCACAATCAGATTATACAAATCTTCTGTGAAAAACAGCTCCCAAAAATCAAAGGGAGTAGTTACATTTGCTGTTTCCACTAGGGGTGTATTTACCACAAGGCATTTGCCTAGGGTGGCATTTTTCAGTGGGGGCAGCACTGCCCCTTGGAAGAAGGGATGGAAGAAGGGACACACGCAGCATGGGGACCTGTTGGGTTCCGAGAGAGGCTGCAGGTTTCATGACGGTGTATGCAGAGCTCGACTCTCGTTCCTAGGGACATCCGGAGCTGTGAAGATGAGTGTCTCTCTCTCGCTATGGGGGATGGTGGCTGGTGTTGGGGGGCAGTGCTAGTGGAAGGCTCACTCTGGTGGGGGGCAGGGGTGTTGTTGGTCAATGTCAGGCTCTCTCTGCAGGGGGGGGGGGTGCACCAATTTTTGTGTTGCCTAGGGCAGCAGAAGACCTAAATACACCACTGGTTTCCACCTGTACCCGGAGTTGGGAAATGAACAAGGGAAGTACAGGTGCTGCAGAATCTGTGGGCTGCCAATCAGGATTTGCAAGCACATGCATTACGACAGTGTAGGTTCTATGGACCTGTGTGTGAATTCTTAGTGGCTGTGGTACACTACTTGTGCCAGCCACCACACCAGCTTGTTCTGCACTTATGTGACTCACCATGTCACTGCAGTACTGGTATGAAAAAGACCAGGATGTACTAGACTGCTGGTGCTTGCTAGTTCACCAAAATGTAGTGCGGCACTAGTACTGGCACTCTGCTGCATATGAGACAAGTTATGCATTCCTAGCACTTCAGCTTCATGTGATCAGGTACACCTGATCTTAACAGGGACCTCTTCTACATCATCCAAGCTACCTGTCGAGGTGCTGCTGCTTTCTACAGGCTCGTATTTGGAGGCGAATTCTGTCAGTGAGGCTTCAAAAACAAAACAATATTGGTGAAGCGCTTCACATGAAAAACTAAATAAGTAGGTGCAATGATATAAAAATACACATAAAGTGACCACACTGTATTGAAAGGTATTGATAACTAATGCTAAATAATCCCCCCAAAAAATATATAAGTGCCAAGTGCTGAAAGTGCAAAACAGGTCATGCGTTTGCTGACTAGATCGTGCCAAAATAAAATATATGCACAGTAAACATAATACACAATAACATTACACACTCTAACTGAAAGTGGAAAGTGCTCAGTATGGGTATGAATATAGGTTAAAAGTAAAATCCACAATAAAGTGCAAAATAGGTCATGAGTTTGCTGACTAGACCATGCCAAAATGCAATATATGCACAGTATACCTAATACACAATAACATTGCACACTAACTGAAAGTAAAAAGTGCTCAGTAGGAGTATGAATATTGGTTAAAGTAAAATCCACAATAAAGTGCAAAACAGGTCATGCGTTTGCTGACTAAATTGTGCCAAAATACAATATATGCACAGTGAAATAATACACAATAACATTGCACACTCTAACGGAAAGTGACAGGTGCTCAGTAGGAGTATGAATAATGGTAAAAAGTAAAATCCACAATAAAGTGCAATAACAAAGTGCTTGACATTTCATGTGCACACAAACACCGCAATGTCAGTGCTTCATTTCTTCACTCCAAACATGATGCGTGTTAGCATACCACACGTGTATATCGTAATCCAAAAATGGCTAAAGTGCCTCCTCACCTTAACCATGCAACCCCTAAGGGCCACAATGCTTTAGGTAATATAACCTCTGAATTCTGTCAGTGAGGCTTCCCGTTCGCTCTCCTCTAACTTGCTCAGAATCCTGTAGGGCTCTTCACTAGTGTACCTTTTTTGGGACATTTTGGGCTCTAAATTTACAGGTACCTAGTGCAACTCTTGAGAAAAAGATTGCCTGGCTGTCAGGTACTGCTTGAACTGCTACCAATAAAATTCACCTGCAAGTGCTAGCAGACATTAGGTCTGATTCTGGCCTCCTTAACGGTCTGGTTTTGTGTGCAATGTATCACAGGTGACAGTGATCAGAAATTACACTGACACTGCACTTCTAAACGCAAGTGCTGGCAGTGAACCGGGCTGATCCTGCTAACACTGCATTTTTGGGGACACTAATACTAAGGGGGCATTGGTATAGTTTTGTTTGTGATCAATGTATTGATATGTACAAACGCTATACTAGTGTAGCGCTCACAACCGAAGGAGCTGCTGGAATTAACAGGCACTTCTGTCCTTGCTTCAGTGATGAACCATATATATATTGGATCCACAGCACACCAATACACCTTGTGGGAAGTTTTATAACAGGTTTAATAAGACAGGTAAAACTCTGCAAATAGACTGCAAATTAACTTTGAAAATAGCAGTTAAACGCACTGAATACACAAACCTTCTAGAATTGGCACAATAACATTAATAAACACAATATTCATGTATATACCAGTATAGCTATAGATCAGAATTAACCCCCTGCAACTATAGCAGCACTATGTCCCCAGCTAAACTGTCATCTCTTTAGGCTCAGTCCCAAATTCACTTGTATACTGTGGGATTGTAACACTGTGTGAGTCTGTGTTGCACAGGCCTGTGTTAGTGAATCGGTGGAGCGCTCTTCAGGACTGCCATGTCACTAGTTAGCAGTTGTTCACCACAGCCAAGAACAGTCTCCAGGGGTTAACTCCTTGAAGGGATGGTGAATGGGGCTCTGTTGTTTTCTGTTGTCAATTGTCGGTGCTGCACAATCTCTGAGGTGCCTCACCTGGGATGGTCACACGCCTCCTCTGCGATTTCCAACACTCTGACCTCTCTCTTTGTGGTGGGAAATGTCATTGCTGTCAGTAACTGCCGTCGCGGGTGACTGGTACCAATGATCACAGTTGCTGCTGACTTCAGCTACTGTAGATAACCGTTTTCCTTAGCAACTATCACGTACCTGGTGACAGAGGCCAATGGAGAGAGGGCTTCCCTTGCAGCTAAGTTCCAGACTCCCCTGAAGGCGGGACAGCAGGAGTCAGGCCCAGAGTAGCACAGGTCGCCTGTGGGAGTGCTTGTTTGGTGGTCCACCCAGGAGCACGGCTGATGCGCTGAGATGGGGTCTGCAGGCAGGGAGCGCCTGTACGAGGTATGCAAGTCTTCTAGAGAACAGAGGATCACAGGATAACCAGTTCGAGCCAAGGTCAGGTGCCAGGTGGGGATCAGAGCAGACGTAGTCAAAAGGGATAGCTGAGAACATACACAGAGAGCAGGAGAGAAGATCCGTTAGACAAGCTGGGGTCAGGTTGGGGTTAAACAGAGCAGACTGGTTCAGGAGCAAGCCGAGTCGCTAACAGGAAATCACAAGTCAGGATAGCAAGGGAACAAAGGTACTAGGGAGCCAGAGATCAACCAGCACCTGAGAGTAGTGCAGGGCTTCCTTATAAAGGCAGTTCTTCGCCAAATTTGAGCCGATGTGAACTTCTGCGGCCATGCAAGGTACTGGCAGGGGTGCCAGGTCTCCTAACTCCTCTGCCGAGTACAGAGCCCTGACAGTGCCCCCCCCAAAGGGCAGCCTCCGGATGCCAACTTGGGTTGCCTTGTCTGGGTATTTGGAATAGAACTCTTGGAGAAGTCTGGGAGCATGTACGTTGTCCTTGGTTCCCAAGAGCTTTCTTTAGGTGGATACCCCTTCCATTTAACCAGGAATTGGATTTGTTTCCCCCATTTCCTGCAGTCCAGGATTGATTCTACCTCATATTCTGCCTCCTCCCCAACTGTTATTGGCAGTGGAGGTGGTTCCCTTCTTCCTGGAAATGGGTCATGAACAGCTGGCTTGAGCATGAAGACATGGAAGACTGGATGAATCCTGTATGATTCGGCAAGGGATAGTTCGTATGCTACTGGGTTGATTTCTCGTTTGATTTGGAAGGGGCCAATGTATCTTGGACCCAATTTTTGTGATGGGCAAGGAAGTTGTAAGTTGGCTGTTGACAACCAAACCTTGTCTCTGACCTTTAGAGCAGGATTTCCCCTTCGTTCCTTGTCATTGTACTTTTTATAGTCTGTTTGCAATCGTTGTATGGACTCTTGCAGAGCTCAATAGTTGTCCTGTATCCTGATAAGTCTGTCCTGTACTGCGGGTACTGAGGCTTCGAGTATGGTATCCGGAAGGCAGGAAGGGTGGAATCTATAATTAGCCCAGAATGGCGACTGATTCGTATCAGAATGGATAGAATTGTTATAGGCAAATTCTGCCAATGGGAGTAGGGAAGTCCAGTCATCCTGGGAAACGGTGGAGAAACATCATAGATATTGTTCTAAAGTTTGGTTCGTCCGCTCTGTTTGGCCATTACTTTGAGGGTTGTAAGCAGATGATAGGCAAAGTTCCACTTTCAGGGTTTTGCACAGGGCTCTCCAGAACCTGGACGTAGATTGCAACCCTCGGTCAAAAACAATATTGCTGGGTAGTCCGTGTAGCCTCACAATCTCCTTGATAAAGGCACAGACAAGGTACCTATCATTGGCAGGAAGTGGGCCATTTGAATAGCCGATCTATCACCACTAGGATGGTAGTAAACCCCTCAGAGGGCGGCAAGTCCATAATGATGGCCATTGCAATCATTTACCAGGGGCGATTAGGAATGGGAACTGGTCTCAGTAGCCCCCATGACTTGGTTTTGTCTCCCTTGCTACATAGGCACCCTCTGCAGGATTTTACATAGGCTCTGCAGTCGTGACTTAAGTTGGGCCACCAAAAGGACCATTGGATTAGTTCCATAGTTTTACGGGCCCCGAAGTGTCTAGCAAGTTGATGGTCGTGGAATGTCCTGAAAACCTGGGATTCTGCCTCCTTAACGAGTGTGATTCGGTGTAGCGTGCTGAGACCTGTTCAATCGATGATCTTAGACTGGGTTGGATTAGCAAAAAATTTTGGGCAGACAGGATGGTGTCGGGGGGCGAAGGTTCAACTGAATCTGGGAACATACGGGATAGAACGTCTGCCTTCCCATTCTTGGTTCCTGGGTGGTAGGTTATATGAAAATTGAATCTGGAGAAGTATAAGGCCCATCTAGGGTCTTATGCGTTTGGCGGATCTTAAATATTCTAGATTCTTATGATCTGTGAAGATCATAATCGGGTGACTAGCACCTTTCAAAAGGTACCTCCACTCTTCGAAGGCCGTTTTGATCACCAGAAGTTCCCTATCGCCTACGTCATAGTGCTTTCCCTCTTGGCTTAGTTTTCTGGAACAAAAGGCTACCGGATGGAGCAGGGCTTTTGGACCTTGGCATTGTGAGAACACGGCTCCTGTAGCTACCTCCGATGCGTCCACATCCAGGATGAAGGGAAGTGTTGGCTCCGGTTGTTGTAACACAGGAGCCAATGTAAATTGCTTCTTTAGTTGCTCGAAGGCTATTTGTGCTTCCGGGCTCCAGAAAAAACATGCATGCTGGTGGTGAGTTGAGTAATCGGGGCGATAATGGATGAAAAGCCATGGATAAACTTCCGATAGAAGTTAGCAAAGCCCACAAATCTTTGGACCCCTTTCTTGTCAGTAGGTGCAGAACACTCCAAGATGGTGGAGATTTTCTGAGGATCCATGGAGATTCCTTCAGTGGAGATGATGAGCCCCAGGAACTGGATAGACTGCTTCTCCACCTTAGTGTATAGGCCATGCGTCCTCAGCATAGCCAGTACCTTCTTAACATGATCTCGGTGGATTTTCAGAAAGTTCGAGAAAATGAAGATGTCGTCCAGGTAGACGATCACAAAGAGATCGAGGTATTCCCTGAAGATGTAATTTACGAAGTGTTGGAATGTAGCAGGGGCGTTGCATAATCCAAACAGCATCACCAGGTACACGAAGTGCTAAAAAGCGTGTTCTGAAGGTGGTTTTCCACTCATCGCCTTCCCTAATGTGAACTAAATTGTAGGGCCCTTGTAAATCTAGTTTAGTGAACACTTGAGCTGTCCAGAACTTCTGAAATAACTCGGGAATGAGATGGAGTGGGTACCGATTCTTAATGGTGATCTTGTTGAGCTCTCTATAGTCGATGCACGGTCGGAGAGATTGATCCTTCTTCTCAATGAAGAAAATACCTGCCCCGGTAGGGGAGGAAGAAGGGTGGATGAATCCTTTGGCAAGGTTATCTTCAATACATTGCTGGAGGGCTTCCAGCTCCAGTTCGGACAATGGAAAAATTCGTCCAAACGGTATTTCTGCGCTTGGAAGCAGTTCAATAGGGCAGTTGTAGGATCGATGAGAAGGCAAAGTGTCAGCCTTTTTCTTATCGAACACGTCCAGGAAACTGTGGTAGGCAGAGGGAACGGATTGACTGGCATCTGAAGTAGGCCGAACTGAGATGCACACAGGGACATAGGAGGGTATGGAGCTGCTGCAGTGTTGAAGGCAGTAACTCGATGGGAAGGTAATTTCTTTTCTGGGCCAGTCGATTTGTGGGTTGTGGGCTTGCAACCAAGGTATTCCTAGGATGGCTGGGAACATAGGAAATCTAAGGACATCGAAGCGGATGAATTCCTGGTGGCCGGAATCTGTTGTCGCTAGGATGGGAATGGTTTCCTGGGTAACGGGTCCTGAACTAGGGGTGGTGCCACCTGCCAGTAATACATGCAGCCTTTGTTTTTTAGGAAGCAGCGGAATTTCTAGGTTCTTGGCAAGGAAGCAGCTACAGGCCCCTGAATCAACGATTGCCCGCAACTTGACTTCCCTTCCAGCCACCTGTAATGACATGGGTGGTTAGGGTTCTGGACAATTGGAGATACGAGGGATGAGGTTGGATGTACTTACTTGGTCGTACAGGGCATTTGCGTAAGAAATGGCCCATGGCCCACAGTAAAGACATAGGTTGCCTTGCCATCTGCGTGCTCTTTCCTCTGGAGTTAAAGCGGGTCAGAGAAGAACAATTTGCATGGGTTCTACTTCTGAGGTGCCGATGGGCGGAGGAATAGGGATAGGAGCCATTGGTCTTGGAAACTTTGGCAGAACCCACGTAGGTAGAAAGGACTGGGTACGTCTTTCCCGTAGCCATCGATCTAATTGGGTAGCGAGCTGGATCAGGTCCTCCAGGGAGGAGGGAGTTTCCACCATAGCTAGTTAATCCTTAAGGGATTCGGACAGGCCCAAATGGAACTGGTATTTTAGTGCTGCATAGTTCCACCCGGTGTCGGCTGACCATTTGCGGAATTCCACAATGTAGTCCTCCACAGGCCGTAGGCCTTGTTGTAAAGCATGGAGGGTGGACTCAGCAGTGGAGGTCCTCAGGGGATCATCATAGAGAGCTGCCATGACTTCAAAAAATGTGATCACGGAGTTGAGTGCGGGGTTCTTTTGTTCTAGTAGCCTGTGTGCCCATGATTGAGGTTCGTCAGACAGAAAAGGGATGATGAACCCCACTTTAAACACCTATTTTGAGAAGGTCCTTGGTTGCAATGCAAAATACAGCTTGCAAGCGTTTTTAAAGGCTCGGAATTTGCATCAGTCAGTTGATGAGGGTAGTACCACAGCAGGTGTAGTGGTAGGAGGTGGACTGGCTGGTGCGACTATAGGTCTCGGACTAACCAACGGAGTCTGGTCTGCAGAAGTCGCGGAAGTAGTAAGCGAAGGAAGGCGTCCTTCCAGCTGGAAGTATCCTTCCTGCAGATCTTTAACTGCTTACATGAGGGCCGTCATCTGTTGTCACAGGGCCTCTAGTGCGGAAGCACCTCTCTCGGCCTCAGACATATTGGCTGGTTGATACTATCACGTACCTGGTGACAATGGAGAGAGGGCTTCCCTTGCGGCTAAGTTCCAGAATCCCCTGAAGGTGGGACAGCAGGAGTCAGGCCCAGAGTAGCACAGGTCGCCTGTGGGAGTGCTTGTTTGGTGGTCCACCCAAGAGCACGGCTGAGCGCTGAGATGGGGTCTGCAGGCAGGGGGCGCCTGTGCGAGGTATGCAGGTCTTCCAGAGAACAGAGGATCACAGGATAAACAGTTCGAGCCAAGGTCGGGTGCCAGGTGGGGAACTGAGCAAATGTAGTCAAAAGGGATAGCCAAGGTCATACACAGAGAGCAGGAGAGAAGATCCGTTAGACAAGCCGGGGTCAGGTCCAGGAGCAGACAGGTCCAGGAGCAAGCCGAGTCATTAACAGGAAATCACAAGTCAGTCAACCAGCACCTGAGAGTAGTGCAGGGCTTCCTTATAAAGGCCATTTGGCACCAAATTTGAGCCGATGTGAACTTCTGCGGCCATGCAAGGTACTGGCAGGGGTGCCAGGTCTCCTAACACCTCTGCCGAGGACAGAACCCTGACAGCAACCTCCGCTGTTCTGGAAACAGTGTCAGTGTACTTCAACAGTAGGGGCTGCAGACTAGCTCCCACATGTCCTCTGCGAAGGCACACTTGGCTCTCCTTCCCCCCTCCTTGCAAAGCATCCTGGTTCTGTAGTCCTGTGCAGTATAAAGTTACATTGTCTGCCTCTGTAATGAAACTGCAACTGCCACAAACACTCCAGTACTGCTGAGAGCTGAGCCAATCAAACCCTTTCTGACAACATGCAGTCTTAAAAGGGAAACAATTCTTTAAAAGGGAAACAGCAATGACCCCGCTACACTAGTAATGATGGTGATCAGCAACCTATAGCGTGAGTGCGATAGCGTGTGGGCAATCTAATGCTAGCTGACCCTGGCTGGGAGGGGCGCTAACTGACCCTGATGCTATCTGATGTTGCCAGTGGCAGTAATACAATGATCAGTGAAAAATACTGTATACTGACACTGTACTAATGGCACTGGCAGGGTGACAGGGGCCAATCAAAAGGGTAATGTGGCAATCAAAGGTTTAAATGTCAATAGCTAAGGTGTGTTGGTGCAATATGCTGCTTTTACTCACAAAAAAATTGTTCTAGGGAGAGAAGATCCAGCTAGATCCTGTGCCTGTATTTTAAAACACAGGCACAGGTCTGCGTCTCCATTCTCTGTAGGAGATCTGCAGAGTCCCTGCCAAAATCACTGGTTGATACTCGTTGACATGCATCTCCTACAGTGAATGACAGCATGGGGGGGGGGGGGGGTAGTGCATGGGCAGTCCAAAGCAGGAAGCAAACAGCGACACATGATCCTACTGGTGCCACCTGTCTGCAGTACTTTGCGGGCGGGTGGCCCGAATGTGATTGAGTATTGTAAGACTAGGGACCTCTTAATTTTAGAGTTCAAAGCCCTGACGTTCCAGGAGATGATTCGTGAAGTAGATTCCACAATATGGTGTAGAGGTAAACTAGCTTAGTACAATAAAGAGATGCAAGGGAAGTTCCGGAGATCCCACCAAAGACATCACAGGCAATAAGAAAGAAAAAACAGAAAAAAAGGTCCCAGAAAAACAAATGAAAAAGCAGGGGAGAACCTCAGGGAAAAAAATGTCCTTGTTTTTCTGATGAAACAAAATCAAACAAACTTTATACCTCAAAACTGGAAAAAAACATGAGCGCAAAACGCTCAGGAAAACTGGGTGACGTGAAAAAGTCATAACTGTTTATCTATGGAACAGAGGCAATATTCACAAATGCATGCATCATATATACACCGTGTTCCAAATTATTATGCAAATTCTATTTAAGTGTCACAAAGATTAAATATTTTGTTATTCAGTTTAACTCATGGATGGCATTGTGTCTCAGGGCTCTTTTGATCACTGAAAACAATCTCGGACACCTGTGATAATTAGATTGGCTGGTGAGCCCAATTTAAGGAAAAACTACTAAAGGACGGTGTTCCACATTATTAAGCAGAGCACCATTTTCAAGCAATATGGGGAAGAAAAAGGATCTCTCTGGTGCTGAAAAGAGTGAAATAGTTCAATGCCTTGGACGAGGTATGAAAACATTAGATATTTCACAAAAACTTAAGCGTGATCATCGCACTATTAAGAGATTTGTGGCTGATTCAGAGCACAGACGGGTTTGTGCAGATAAAGGCACATTTAGGAAGATTTCTGCCAGATCCATGCATCGGATCAAGAGAGCAGCTGCTAAAATACCATTACATAGCAACAAACAGATATTTGAAGCTGCTGGTGCCTCTGGAGTCCCACGGACATCAAGGTGTAGAGTCTTCCAGAGTCTTGCAACTGTGCATAAACCTTCCATTCGGCCACCAATAACCAATGCTCACAAGCAGAAACAACTGCATTGGGCAGAAAAATACATGAAGACTAATTTTCAAACAGTCCTGTTCACTGATGAGTGTCATGCAACCCTGGATGGTCCAGATGGATAGAGTAGTGGATGGTTGGTGGACTGCCACCCTGTTCCAACAAGGCTACGACGTCAGCAAGGCGGTGGTGGAGTCATGTTTTGGGACGGAATCATGGGAACAGAGCTGGTCAGCCCCTTTAGGGGCCCCAAAGGTGTAAAGATGACCTCTGCAAAGTATGTGGAGTTTATGACTGACCACTTTCTTCCCTGGTACAGAAGGAAGAACTATGCTTTCCGTAATAAAATCATCTTCATGCATGACAATGCACCATCTCATGCTGCAAATAATACCTCTGCATCAATGGCTGTTATGGGGATAAAAGGAGAGAAAGTCATGGTGTGGCCTCCATCCTCCCCTGACCTCAATCCTATTGAGAACCTGTGGAGCATCCTCAAGCAAAAGATCTATGAGGGTGGGAGGCAGTTTACATCCAAACAGCAGCTCTGGGAGGCTATTCTGACATCTTGCAAACAAATTCAAGCAGAACCTGTCCAAAAACTCACAAGTTCAATGGATGAAAGACTTGTGAAGTTGCTATCAAATAAGGGGTCCTATGTTAAAATGTAACGTGACCTGTTAAAATGTTTAAAAAGTTAAAATGTTGTTAAAAGTTTGATTGAAATAGCTTTTGAATTGTCAGTTCTTTACAACCTATAAAGTGTTTTGAAACTTACTGTGCGTAATAATTTGGAACAGTGCATTGTAAGTTTTTTATATTTAAAAAAAATAATGTTATCATTAGGAGGTTTGTTCAATAAAATTTGAATTGTACTCTTAATAGTTGATAACATGAGAACTATGCTGACTGTTATTTACATCAATTATTTAGGTAAATGAGAAAAATATAATTTGCATAATAATTTGGAACACGGTGTACTAGGGGGAGTACAACTGGGGGAATCAATGGTGGAGAAGGATCTGGGAGTTCTGGTAGATCACAAGCTTAATAATGGCATGCAATGCCAAGCTCCATTTTCTAAAGCGAGCAAAATCCTCTCTTGTATTAAAAGAGGTATAGACTCCAGAGAGAGAGATATCATATTACCCCTGTACAAATCATTAGTAATACCTCATCTGGAATATGCAGTTCAGTTTTGGGCACCAATTCACAAAAAGAACATTGGGGAACTGGAGAAAGTACAGAGCAGGGCAACTAAACTGATACGAGGCATGGAGGAGCTTAGCTATGAGGAAAGATTAAATTAACTGAATTTATTCTCTCTTGAGAAGAGGAGATTAAGGAGATATGATCAACATGTACCGTATAAATACATTAGTGGTTCATATAGTGAACTCGGGGTAGAGCTATTCACTCTGAGGTCATCACAGAGGACAAGGGGGCACTATTTACATCTGGAGGAAAAGAAATTTAATCTCCAAACACGGAAAGGTTTCTTCACAGTGACAGCTGTGAAAATGTGGAATAGACTCCCTCAAGAGTCGGTTCTGGCCAGCTCAGTGGATTGCTTTAAAAAAGGCCTGAATTCTCTCTTAGATACACAGACTATAACTGGATGTGTATATACTGTATATATATATATATATACATATATATATATATCCAGAATATAACTGGATGTATACATGTATAGGTAAAGTTGATCCAGGGAATATCCGATTGCCTCTTGGGGGATCAGGAAGGATTTTTTATATAGGATTATAACTTTTTTTTTCTTTTAATGGTTGAACTGGATGGACTTTTGTCTTTTTTCAGCCAGGCTAACTATGTAATTATGTAGGGAGAAATTATAGGAGTATGTCTCACCAAACCATAGGGATCCAAATAGAAAAGACTTACAGCATAGAATTCTGCTTCCAGATCAAGGCAGGGTATCTAGCCAATCCGCAGCCGTAATGGGAGTATCAAAATATTGGCTAGATTCGTTGTGTTTAACCCTCAGTTTTCTGGGGTACAACATGCTCTATTGAAAACCCTTTTCACAGAGTCTCTTCCGCACCTCCACAAAGGACCTCCTGCGTTTTTGGAGCTCCGGCAAAAAATCTGGAAAGAAATGAAGGATGGTATTTTCATAACCCAGATCTTCCTGTTTCCGTGCCTCCACTAGGATGAGATCCTAGTCCCAGAAAATAAGGAAGTAGACCAGAAAGGAGTGTGTGGGGAGGGGGGCCTGGGGTTCTAGGGCCTGCTGGGACTCTGTGTGCCCTTTCCATTTGGTAAGTTGGAGAGACTCTCTGGAGGTTCAGGCCTTGCTTAAAGAATGATTCAGCGAAACACCAAAGGATTGTCTTCTTCTTCAAATTAAATAAATACTTGTGAGCCACTAGAAGTTTTCTTACTCTTAAAGCAATTAATTGCGTGCATAAAAAGTAATGTGAATAATATATATGTGAGCTACTAAAGTATTACTAATTAATTCATTAAATAAATAAATTATATAAAATATTAGATCGCCAGGTACTTGTTACACCCTCTCCAGGTGTATGGATGTTAGCTATATATATCAATATTGTACCGCGCTACAATATATTCAACTATGAGTGATATTATAAATTTTAAGTGATATTATAAATTGCTAAGTGTATCACCAATAATTCAATAATTATCTGAATCAATTATACTTAAATCCATAATTAATATAAATATATAAATAAATTATAATAATAAATGTAAAAGAATCAATTAATATTTTTAAATAAATTATTGGAGTGAAAAAAAAATATAGTTAAAAAAAAAAAATTAATATAAAAAAATATTAGAGTGAAAAAAATATTGTTAGAAAAAAATTAAAATATATAAGTAAAAAATAAGAATGGGAATAACAGTTCAGTTCATAAGAGTTGAGATGGTATTGTAGTTCAATCTAATCTATGTGATGAGTCAGTGTTCACTGGCGTGAACCTCTCTCTCCTTTCTCCTCTCCTCTCTCCTCAACACAGCCTTCTCAATAGGACTTTCTCCACTGGCTGCTTGGCTTATTCCTCCATATACGATACATACAGAGAAGGGAAAAGAAACATAGTGTCTTATCCGGGATAAAGTTTGGTTATTAAGCTTTGATCTCCCACTCACATGGTATAAATGAAAGTAGCGCTTTGTATAAAATGTGTCCAGATCCTACTACAAACAACCTTGCAGGTGTGTTTGTCTTCATTGAATATACTCGCCGTTCCTTCTGTGGATGCGTGATGACGTCACCGCCCCTCCCCTACGCGTTACGCTACAGGGACTCGTAGCTTCCTCTGGGGGATGTAGTTTTACATGTCATCATGCACTGAGACTATTTATATCCTACCGGCACCATTTTTGCTGTGATTTATACGCTCTTCGTTCCTCCTCCATATTTTTGGAGTCCAAACTATGTCTTAATGTTATCTATTGTGTATATACAAAGTGCGCCTCAGCATCCTTCGGCTGCATATTCAATGCTTACACACACACCCTTCACAATTTGGATTGCAATCTCATACTTTTTATACTTTTTCATTGCCATTAAGATTATCATAATCATATCTATATTATCCACAATTTTCATACTTAATCTTTAAACATTTTAATTCATTTGTATACATTTTTAATTAAAACTTTAAAATAAAAATATTAGTTTAGAAATCACTGATTTATTAAGAAGTTACTTAAAATAACACTAAAAATAAAAATAAATATAAATACAAATAAAAATAAAAATAAATAAAAATAAAAATAAATATAAAAATAAAAATAAAATAAATATAAAAAAAATAAAAATAAAAATGAAAAAATAATAAAAAATGAAATAAAATAAAAAATAATAAAATATAAAATTGAAAAAAAAAATAAAAAAAAAAATAATAAAAAATAATAAAAAATAATAATAAAAATCAAATTAAAATAAAATTAAAGTGAAAATAAAACTATTGTTTATAAATAATATAAAGCATATTTGAATTCATTTGATAAATCCACTGGGATTCTTTCTTACTAATTTCTCTAATAAGATTATCCCCTCTCCAGTGTGCCTTATGCTTTTCTATTCCCCAAAATTCTAGTCCTTCTGTTTTCTGTCCATGATATAGTTTGAAGTGTAATGATACATTATGATATTTATATCCTTTTGAAATATTTCGAACATGCTCTTTTATTCTTTCTTTTAGCATGCGTTTTGTTCTTCCTATGTAGATTTTATTGCACGGACATTTCAGTGCATATATTACCCCCTTGGTGTCACATGATATAAATTGATTTATCTTGAATGTTTTTCCACTTGTTAAATTAGTAAAATACATTCTATTTCTGGGATTATTTTTTGTTCTAGTACAACCATAGCATCTTCCACATTTATAAAATCCAATTCCCTGAAAGAACGAAAATGAGTTTTGTTTAGGGATCTAATATATTCTTTACTACCTTGTCTCTGATATTAGGAGCTTTTTTGTAAATGAATCTTGGATTATCAGGAATGTTATCTTTTAGGTCTTTATCCAGCTTTAATATATCCCAATATTTTTTAATTATTTTTTGCACATCTTTATATTGCTTATTGTATGGCATTATGATAGTCATGGCATTATCCATACTATTATTATTCTGACTTTTTGTTAGTAATTTGTTTCTATCTAGTGCTCCTACCCTGTCCCTTTCTTCACCTATATACTCTTTTTTGTACCCTTTATTGATGAATCTCTTTAAAAGGATGTCACTCTGTTCCTGGTAATCTATATCATGTGTACAGTTGCGTCTCAGTCTCGTGAACTGCCCTCTAGGTATGTTCTTTATCCATGCTTTATGATGGCAACTATTGGTGGGTATATATGAATTTCTATCTGTGTTCTTAAAGTAATTTTTTGTAGAAATAGATGATCCCTCTTTTACTAGCCATATATCTAGAAAATTAATTGTTGTATCGCTGCTATTCCAGCTAAATGTTATATTGTTATGGTTCTTATTTAATTCTGTATAGAATTGCGCTAGTGATGTGTCATTTCCTCTCCATACTAGAATGATGTCATCTATATATCGATAGTATGCTATGAGTTCTTGTTTTTGATTATTAAATATTGTGTCTTCCTCCCATTGTGCCATGTATAAGTTTGCTATACTGGGGGCAAATCTTGCCCCCATCGCTACACCTTTGATTTGTAAGTAGTACTTATTGTTATACCAGAAAAAATTGTGTTTGAGACAGAATGTTAGACACTTAATAAGATATTTTTTCTGTGTACAATGAGGTGACATCCGCTGTACTTAGTATACTATCATCAGTGAGTGGTAGATTTTGAATCAGTTGAATAATATGTCTAGTATCCTTCAAATATGCCTTCGTTTGTACCACTAATGGCTGCAAATATTGATCTATATATTCTCCCATCCTTGCCGTTAAAGAATCTATCCCATTTATTATAGGTCTAATGGCGCCGGTAGGATATAAATAGTCTCAGTGCATGATGACATGTAAAACTACATCCCCCAGAGGAAGCTACGAGTCACTGTAGCGTAACACGTAGGGGAGGGGCGGTGACGTCATCACGCATCCACAGAAGGAACGGCGAGTATATTCAATGAAGACAAACACACCTGCAAGGTTGTTTGTAGTAGGATCTGGACACATTTTATACAAAGCGCTACTTTCATTTATACCATGTGAGTGGGAGATCAAAGCTTAATAAACAATCGTTATCCCGGATAAGACACTATGTTTCTTTTCCCTTCTCTGTATGTATCGTATATGGAGGAATAAGCCAAGCAGCCAGTGGAGAAAGTCCTATTGAGAAGGCTGTGTTGAGGAGAGAGGAGAGAGGAGAGAGAGGTTCACGCCAGTGAACACTGACTCATCACACAGATTAGATTGAACTACAATACCATCTCAACTCTTATGAACTGAACTGTTATTCCCATTCTTATTTTTTACTTATATATTTTAATTTTTTTCTAATATTTTTTTCACTCTAATATTTTTTTATATTAATTTTTTTTTTTTTTTTTTTGAACTATATTTTTTTTTCACTCCAATAATTTATTTAAAAATATTAATTGATTCTTTTACATTTATTATTATAATTTATTTATATATTTATATTAATTATGGATTTAAGTATAATTGATTCAGATAATTATTGAATTATTGGTGATACACTTAGCAATTTATAATATCACTTAAAATTTATAATATCACTCATAGTTGAATATATTGGAGCGCGGTACAATATTGATATATATTGTCTTCTTCTGCCCCTTCAGGTAAGCCTACCACCCATACATTATTGCACCGTAGTCTATTCTCTGCATCTTCAGAACACACCATCAGGAGGTTCACCTGGTTCTGGAGATCCAGTAGGGTTCTGGCTTGAGCAGAGGTGTTGTCTTCCACATCAGAAATGCCAGTCTCTGCAGTACCAAGGCTCCCACAGATTTTATCCAAATCTTGTCTAATGAGTCCACACTCCAGGGCAAGTAAATCATTCTTCATTAGGGAGATTTTATTTGCCTCAGTAGCTTTTAGGATGGCTGAGGTGGGAGGGGTTTTGCAGCCGTCCCCAGTCCCAGTAGCCATGGCGGGCTCACGCTGCCACTTATTCTGCACTGTCACAGAGGGGCCAGGAAGCACATGAGCAGGCAAGATGGTCATGCCATGTGTAGCAGGCGGCGAACTCCAGAACCCGCCAGAACCTTCCTTCTTCCCAGAGGACTTCCGCACAGGCAGGGATGGAGAAAGAGCAAGTCCCTGGAGTGGAGAGAGGGGTTTGCTGACCAGGATGATGGTGGTAAGCTTCCCCAGACAGGATAAAAGTACATGATCGCAGGAGCCTCAGCAAGGCACATCTGTGTGGCTTCACATCCCAGCCACACCCCCCAAATGAAGGTCATTTAAACTATTATTTCAACTATATAGCAGATGTCCATGAAAAGATACAAAAGGACATGACAGTTTTTGTATTAGAAAATGTGGGCTTTAGCAAAATGGCAGTGATAGCTTAAGTGTTACTGCACCCACAACAGTAAAATCAACAGTCTGTATATGCAGTAAAGCATGCTAGTTATACTCACTTCCCCTTTTCAAAAATGCACAGCAATGTGCATCACGTTTGCGTTTCCATTTAGGCTGTGTTCTTGTCTGCATTTCCAAACGCATGAAAGTCTGAAAGATAATGTGCGCTTTGCCATGTGTTTTAAAAATGCCTGGCAATGTGCATCACACTTATGTTACCATTTAGGCTACATTCACATCTGCGTGTTTGAAGTGCACAGTAAAGAGCACATTTTCTGTGTGAGTTGTGCTTTCAGAAATGCACACATGCAAACACAGCCTGAATGGCAATGCAAACACAATGTGCGTTACTGAACATTGTCGAAATTTACACCTGTTTCTGAAAGCACAACTTGCACAAAAAATGCATGCTTTGCTGTGTGTTTTGAAAATGTGCACTTTGCAGTGCGTTTTGAAAATGCAAGCTTTGCTATACATTTTTAAAATGCGCGTCCTGTTTGTGTTACCATTCATTCACACCTGCGCGTTTCTGAATGCACGATGTGAGGGAGGTATGGGTGGAACAGAACACATACGGAGAGCAGTGAGACACACAAGGCTTTTATTGAGTGACTTGGAGGGCACACGATGAGTATAGCAATGTTCTGGCAAAACAAAAGTTAAGTCCATACCACATAGTAGGACACAACAGGGAGAAGTCTCTGGAAGGCAATGGGTTAAGTCTAAGTGGCACACAACAGGGAGCAGTCTCTGGCAGGCAATGGGTTAAATCTGAATGGCACACAACAGGATGGCAGACAATGGGTTACGTCCTAGTGGCACACAACAGGGTGGCAGAACTCAGGCGGGCAAGGATTAAGTCCAGGTTGGATCCTCAGCACGGGAAGACACACAGAAGACAGGCAGAACTCTGGCGGGCAAGGACTAAGGCTAGGTTCACATCTGTGCAGGTGGTGTCGCTGCGGATCCGTGCAGATGCACCACCCACATAGAGGAATGTGGACCCACGGGTGGGTGCCATTAGTTCTAATGGCACTGCGCCCGCACTCAAAAACGCAACTGCACTGGGAACCGAGGTTCCAGTGTGGGCTGCATTTTCAGAAGAAGTGCAGGGACTTCTTCCCTGCGTGCCACGGGGCATGGGAGTCCATTCATATGAATAGGCTCTCGTGCCCGTGTAAAACGCAGCCCGCGCGGCCGCATATATGTGAAACAGGGCTAAGTCCAAGTTGGAACCTTAGCACAGGGGATGTCACACAGCAGACAGGCAGAACTCTGGAGGGCAAGGATTAAGTCCAGGTTGGGTCTTCAGCACTGGGGGTGGCACACAACACGGCAGCAGAACTCGGGCCGGCAAGGATTAAGGCTAGGTTCACATTTGTGCGGGTCGTGCCGCTGCAGATCTGCACAAAAATCTGTGCAGCCGCACCACCCACACAGAGAAATGCAGACTCATTGGCGGGTGCCATTAGTTCTAATGGCACGCTGCCCCCACTGGAAAACGCAACTGTTCTGGGAACCAAGGTTCCCATGCAGGCTGCGTTTTAGAAGTGCAGGGACTTCTTCTCTGCGTGTCCCAGGGCACGGGAGTCCATTCAAATGAATGGGCTCTCGTGCCCGTGCAAGATGGGGCCCACGCTGCTGCATATATGTGAACTGGGCTAAGTCCAGATTGGATCCTCAGCACATGAGATGGCATATAGCATACAGGCAGAACTCTGGCAGGCAAGGATTAAGTCCAGGTTGGGTCCTCAGCACAGAAGGTGGCACACAGCAGATGGGCTGAATGCTGGCGAGCAAGGATTAAGTCCACGTTGGGTCCTCAGCACGGGGTGGCACACAGCAGACAGACAGAGCACAGGGTAGCAATATAGGGACTCACCAGCCAGCAGTGGCCTCAGCAGAGGAAGTCTAGGCAGATAGACTCCAGCTCCTCATGGGTCTTCAGAGGGCTGTGTATCTTGGCCGCAGCTTCAAGACCACACAGACAATGTAGAACCATAAGTCCCAGCAGTGCACAAAGCAAAGCACAGGTCAATGCATCTCCTAGGCCCGACGCCATGAAATGTTCTCTCCATCCTGACTCAAAAAACTCTACCCATTCTCCCCCCACAGGGCATTATATCTTCCTTTCAATTTGACCAAGCCCCAAGCCACTGGTGCCGACACGTCTGGCTTTTCACAGCCACAGGACACCATGCTGTCTGGGCCCCCTGTCGAGATCAACCTGGTCTCCCACCCCCTGTGGGGCACAGGACCTCCTAGCTTCAAAGAGCAGACAAGCTGACTGCTGGCCACACATGTGGAGTTCAACAAAACAACACAGAAATAAAATAATATTTCTGCTGTCACACACACCAACCCGCAAGAAAATGCCTTGCGCTTCAAAATTGCGAGGCAATGTGCACTATGTTTCTGTTACCATTCATTTCCATTTGTGGTTTTTTTAACACATGGCAACCTGCAAGAAAATGCACGCTTTGCCATGCATTTTGAAAACGTGCCCTTTGCAGTGTGTTTTGAGAATGTATGCTTTGCCCTACGTTTTGAAAATGCACATCCCGCTTGCATTACCATTCGTTCACATCTGTACCTTTCTGAGCTTTGCCTTGCATTTCAAAAACGCGAGGCAACACGTGTTGTGCTTGTGTTACCATTTTTTTGCATCTGCCTGTTTTTGAGCACATGGCTACCTGCAAGACAACGCATGCTTTGCTGCGCATTTCAAAAATGCGTGGCAATGTGCATCACGCTTGCGTTACCATTTAGACTGCGTTCTCATTTTCGTATTCCCGAAACACACATCAACCTACAAGAAAATGCACACTTCAACATGTACTACGAGAATGAGCAGAAATGTGCGACACGCTTGCTTTACCATTTAGGCTACATTCACAACTGCGTATTTCCGAATGCGTGGCAACCTGCACAGAAAGCTTACACTTTGTCATACATTTCAAAAATGCGTGGCAACATGCGTTGCTATTGCGTTACCATTTGTTCACATCTACATGTTTCTGAACATTTGGCAACCCACAGTAAAATGCACAATTTACATAGTTATTCCGGTTGAAAAAAGACTCACGGCAATGTGCGTCATGCTTGCGTTACCATTTATACTGCATTCTCATCTGCACATTTCTGAATGCGCGGCAACCCGCAAGAAAACACATGCTTTGCCGTATGTTTCGAAAACGTGTTATACAACGCGTGTCAGGCTTGTATTACCATCGTTTGCATTTTTGTGTTTCCAAACACATGGCAACCTGCAAGAAAATGTGCTTTGCAGTGCATTTCAAAAAACGTGTCAATTTGCGTCACACATGCATTACCATTTAGGCTGCATATGCATCTGTGTGTTTCCAAATGCACAAAAACACACACTTTGCATCCATTTTGGCAATGAGCACTGCGCTTGCTTTGCCATTATAGCGGCGCAAGTGCAATGCATGTTTGCAGCATATTTCTGCACAGGCAAGGCACTCATTTTCTGTGCGGGTTGAATGCATATGTAAATGCAGCCTAATTGTTAATGATATCCCAATCACGGTTAGCAGAGGCGTGTTTTGCTGCACAACAAAACATTCTACAAATGCGCCAAAATGTGCACTGAAAAGATATGTGATGCTCCACGACTGAATACGTTCTAGAGCTACTTTGGGGAGTTTTTTTGCTTAGGGCAGCCCATTCAAGTGAATAGGCTGCCCTATGTGCGACTCACACTTACGCTTGAAAAACGTGCAAAAAAATTCAAGCAGGAATACTTGTTTCTGCTATGCTCAGGTATGAATAGAATGTGTATGGTAGAGTTTTTAGGCAGCTAGGATGACCAGGGAGGAGAAGTGAGGGTTAAAAAAAATTACTGATCCAGCAAAGTCGTATAGGAATGCTTCTTACCAGTATGGTCACATTGAAGTTGTTTTGAAGTCGCAGGGAAGTGGTAAGCAAAGTTGAGATGGAATTGGTGCTAGTTTTATGTTGCACAAGGCTAAATCAGAAAAGTATTAAATAGCACATGGCAGTGCAATAGTCACCTGGTGGCATTCCTTTAGATTTACTCCTCCAGCATCCCAGTTGTCCTGAATATCTGGGCGCTGTAATGTGCTTCCTTTATTGCCTAAAAAGTCAAATATGCATATTGACACAATATGCTATGTTACAGCAATACCCAGTTTTAACCCAGTTGCTGCTTTTGTATAAATACACTGCGTTGTCAATCCATCAAAGTATGCCCTACAACTGGGATAACAACGCGTTTTGATTTCTTTTTATATATCTTCTTCAGAGATGAGGGTATGCCAATCTAAAGCACAATTTTAACGCATTTAAAGACATTTGTATAATAATATCAAAACATTTATTGCGCTTGTGGTTCTCACTTAAATATCAGGTGCTCCAGTTAAACATCAGCCAAACTTTAGAAGTTCCAGGTTCCCCCTGTTTTAGCCCGCCAGGGCCAAAACAGCAGACAGATATGCCGCATATGCACACAAGGGATTGCACAGACAGCAAAAGACTGCAAGACTGTATGGGTAGGATGCTGATAAATATAAGTTTAAATTGTCAACCACTATGTGGGCAAAAACAATTATGCAAGTGTTAATACCAATTAAACCTGGAGGTAATCCCAAAATATGTGTATATAGTATGTGTATGAGAAAAGAAGAAAAGAGTACAACATACAACAAAGTGTATAGTGTTCCTATTTCCTGACAGGCCAGATGAATCTCATTCAATAGCATGTATTATTTTTTACTGAGCTGTATTATCCTATCTATGTCAAAACAAAAATATAATATATTCAACATAAAACGTATCTTTCAATAGACCAGCGGTCTCCAAACTGCTGCCCAGGGCCAGATGCGACCTTTTGCTTGCTTTTATCTGGCCCTTGGGGCACTATGCACTATTTCATCCACTGATACCAACAATGGGGCATAATTCCTCCCACTAACACTAATGAAGGGGCACAATTCCTCCCACTAATACCAACAATGGGGCATAATTCCCCCCACTAACACTAATGAAGGGGCACAATTCCTCCCACTGACACCAACAATGAAGCATAATTCCCCAAACTAACACCAATAAAGGAGCAGAATTCCTCCCACTGACACCAACAATGGGGCCCACTGACACCAACGATGTGGCACAATTTCTCCCAATGGCACCGACAAGGGGGTCTAATGACAGCAATGATAGGGCGCAATTCTTCCCAATGACACGAATGATGGGGACAATTCCTCCCACTGACAGCAAAGATGGTCTCAGTGTTTTTTCCCACTGACATTGGGACCTTTTTTACTCGCAATGGCCATAGTTTGGCCCCCCTAACAGCTGAAGGACAGTAAATTGGCCCTTTGTTTGTAAAGTTTGGAGACCCCTGCAATAGACCATGGCCAGTAAATATAACTTATAAAAGTGTCCCCAGTAGGTAATAAGTGAATCAAATAAACAAGGAGAGAAAGAAGAACCCTTAATCTTTTGCAAAGTCAGCACTAAAAACTAAGTTAGTGCATTTACTTACATACAAAAGGGATATCCTCAATTCAACAGGGATATCCTCCATAGTCGGTATTCAACAATATCCATGCCTTTTTGTATGTAAAGCAACCCAGCAACTGTTACCACACCTGGTGATGTAACATGAGGAAGCCCCACTGGCACATCATTTCCCAAGTCTGCTCTGCCTGCAAAACAAAACTAATGGTGGTAGTAAGGGAAAACTGCTGCCCAGCACTAAAGGACCAAAACAAGATAGTTGCCGAGCTGGGCCTAAAGGTGCAACAAGGACTTCCCTATAAGCAAACACAAGAGGTCGCCCCAAACTATCCCAAATTAATAGTTTTGCACCCCTTGCAACCCCAAACTGATCTGCACTACTGCTTTACAGTTTACGGAGAGCATTTGCTGTCATTCTAATGCTGTGAACATACATACAATGCCACTCTCAGCTGCGCCCTGCACAAAGATTTTCCAGCTCGAGGGACTACAATCTATGTGCCAGCAGCCTGAGACCGATTGGGTCAGGTTAATTACACAATTAACCCTTTACACTGCCACCACCACCTTTTTACAGAGAAGGAGGAAACTCACAAATCTTAGCAGTAGCACTATGATATTAGTATAAGCGTCTGTAATACACACTGTCACCTTTTATAGCAAAAAGTCCAAAATATTGTTTTTTTTTCTCAAAATTGAAGGGCTTTATTTTTATAGTACAAAAAATAAAAACGCACAGGCAATCAAATACCACCGAAAGAAAGCCCAATTTGTGAGGAAAAAAGAATGTAAATTTCATTTTGGTGCAGCGTTGCATGACCACGCAATTGTCAGTTAAAGTGACCCAGCACTATAACACAAACTGCTTATGTAACCGCTTCCTGACCGCCCAGAAATACTGCTACAGGGAAGCACGGGTGTGCAAAATCACACACATACACACACATATATACTGTATATGTGTGATTTATGCTCCCGTGGTTTCCACGCCACCCCAAGATAGCTTCAGATTGCTCGTCAGTACACCAGTAATCACATTTAACCCCTTGATTGCCAGGAACACGCTCATACAGACTAAACCTCCATTGCTAGTATAGTGTCTGAACAGATCAATATCTTTGATCAGATCAGCACTATACCAGCGTTCACATTAGTATAGCATCCCCAGAAACACAGCATTAGCAGGATCAACCCTGGCACCTGCTAGCACCTGCGTTTAGCCCCTATGCTTACCCCCCTTCCTTACCCCACAGCAAGTGCAGTGTCAGTAGGTCACTGTCACTTGATATATTGCACACAAAACTGCAGTGTTCGCAGAATCAGGCCTGACCTCTGTTAGCACTTGCCAGTTTTGATGACTCATATGCAGCAGAGTGTCAGTACTAGTGCCACGCTCCCTTTTGGTGAACTGGCGAGCACCAGCGACCTAGTACATCCTGGTCTTTCACATACCAGCACTGCAGTATTGTCCCGCAAACACCAAGAATTCACACACAGGCCCATAGAGCCCCAAGTATCCTTCCGGATGTGCTTGCAAATCCCGATTGACAGCCCACAAATTCTGCACCACCCGTACTTCCATTCACTGCCCAACCCAGAATTCAGGTGGAAACAGCAAATTTAACTCCTCCCCTTGATTTTTTGGAGCTGTTTTTCACAGAAGATCCATATGCATTGATTGTGGATCAAGGCATTTTATATGCACAACAATTTATCGCCGCCAACCCAAATTCAAACCTTGCCAGACCATTCGCATGGAACCTCATTACGGTTTCTGAATTAAAATTTTTTTTGGACCTAACCCTCAACATGGGCATTACTAAAAAAAATTAATTGCGGTTGTATTGGTCCACAGACCCAATTCATCATATGCCTGTGTTATCTGCTGCCATGGCCGGGCATAGAGAATATAATGTGTTTTATGCATTTCAACGACAATACACTCTGTCATCCTCAGTGTGACCCTGAATTTGACCGGCTCCACAAAACTCAGCCCCTTGTATATCACCTTAACCAAAAATTTGCAGATGTCTATACTCCCCAGCAAAAAATCTGCATTGATGAGTCCCTCATTAATTTTTCTGGCCACCTAGCATTCAAACAATTTCTCCCCAGCAAGCTTGCCAGATATGGGATCAAGATGTAGAAGACCTGTGAGAGGACAACAGGCTATACTTATAAGTTTTGGATTTATGAGGGAAACGATAGTCACGTGGAACCCCCCGGATGCCCAGACTACATGGGGAGCAGCGGCATGTAAGTTTGGGACTTGGTGTCATCCTTTTTCCATATGGGGTACCACTTATACGTGGGCAATTTTTATTCAAGCGTACTACTATTTAGACAATCTTGGAATTTAGTACAATCTTGGAACTGGCGCATGTGGCACCGTGTGACCTAATGTGTGCCCACCATTAGAAGTGGGTGGATGCAGAGCGGTATATTCTAATGGTGGGCATACCACACACTTTTTCTGGCAGAGATTTCTTCTCTTTTTTCATTCAGCCCACAGGCTGCATACAAAAAAAAAAGAACATAGCTTATATACCCTACAAGGACCAGCGACGTACTGGTACATCACTGGACTTTGAATGGTTATACCTGGATGATGCCTACAGCTGCAGGCATCATCCTGGTATAATTTTTTTCAGCCGGCGATCGGCTTTCATGTAAAATCAATCCTAGTGGCTAATTAGCTGCAGGATTGCTTTAACAAGCAGCGGGAGATGATGCCCCCCCCTCCCCTGCTGCCTTCCACAGCCTTCTCGGGCAGTTCCATGCCATCGAGGGAACCTGAGAATGCAGACGATGTTTCTGCCAGCTGATCATACTGTAGAGCTGATTGGCGACCAGAATGGTGCCAATCATCTCTATAGCCTAAGAAATCGGAAACTACGAGCATTTCATCACTTCAGTTATGCAGTATACAAACAGCGCTATTTGTAAATTGGGAAAGCATCTGACCACACCAATCTGGGTTTGATTAGATAATGTAAGGGCAAAGGAGATATCTATTGTCTGATAGAACCCAGATTTCTCAAAAAAGAATATATGACAATGCCCATTGATGTTATAGGTGGTATTTGCATTCCCTGTGATAGCATTAAAAGTGATCAAAAAAAAAATCAAAGGGACAGTGTAAAAATAACAAAAAAAATCTAAATAATTAAAAAAGATAAAGTAACCTCGCCCCCTGCACACGCGCAGTTCGTGAGCATTGACCCTGTGCCAGTATGGAAACAGCAGTTGCACCATGCATGTGAGGTATCGAACGTCAGATCAAGGGCAGTAATTCTAGCACTAGACCTCTTCTGTAAATCTAAAATGGTAGCTTGTAAAGGCTTTTAAAAAGTTGCCTATGGATATTAAAAACGTATGCAGTTTGTTGCCATTGCACGGGGCATGAGCAGTTTTAAAGCTTGTCATGTTTGGTATTTATTTACTCGGCATACGATCATATTTTATATTCTACCAAATAATTGGCCAATATATTATGTTTTTGTGCATTAAAAGTTAAAAAAATTGTATATTTGTTTTAAAAATTGCTTTGAAAAATCGCTACGTGAGTACTATGTGACATAAAAAATTGCAGCACCCAGCATTTTATTCACTAGGGTGTTTGCTTTAAAAAAATATATAATGTTTGGGTGTTTAAATTAATTTCCTAGCAAAAAATACTGATTTTTTTCATGTGAACAAAAAGTGTCAAAGGCTTGGTCTTCAGGTGGTTTGAAGAGTGATTGATGTGTGGCATAAACTTCTAATGCTGGGCATAAAATGCCCCCTGTAGCAATCATGCACACAGAGATGGACGCAGTCATCCATTTTGCTCCAAACCCCTCAATATTGTATCTCTCTCTCCCAAATTAGATTCCACCAACATCCCCCCTCCCTCTCTGTTGAGTGACATGTGGTCTGTTTGTTGCAGAGATCACAGGCAGCAAACTCATTGGGAGGGCGTCATGGCTATAAAACCCCAGCCGAGCTGGTGCCTAGATGCCTGGTAGCCTCGCAATCTGGGATATCGGAAGACCATAAACCAAGCCCTCACTGAGCTTCAAAAGACATTCCAGGGAGTCGTAAAAACAGACTTACATTTAAAAACTCACTTTTCCATATAATTTTATATCTTCAAATAGGACATAATTACATAAACATGAAGCACATATTCGAACGGCTCACTTTAAGGCAAGTCGCCTGATATATTACACCCCCTAGCTGGCATATACAGGAGAGCAGAAAATTCTATCTCCTTAAAGCATCCAAGTAGATATGTCATATTTCATATCTAACCGTTCAGCAGATGTGTCTGCATATTACTCTACTAGTGGCAAGGCTGCTAAATGCATCGAGAATAAGTTATGAACCATGACATCAAATGTGAGGGTTTTTGGTCATAGCTTGGGTCTCCGCCTGCAACACCCGCCCAAATGAGGCGATTGGTTCTCTGCTTCAGGGAGACACCCTGTGGAGTTCCTAGAAAAAGGAAAACTAAGCTGAGTTGAAGAATTTCTCTTTTTAACATCGGAACTAACTTTGGGAGATAAGACCGTTTTAGCTCTGAAACCTGATCTGCTTAACCCAAGGCTGACGGCAAGTACTTTAACCCTCTAAACTTCTGTTATCTCTTTGCTGTGCTATTGTTTTCTGTATATTTATTTATATATATATATATATATATATATATATATATATATATATATATATATAGGCTACATCTTTTTCTGTAAATATTTTTACTGCACCCTTTTGACTTTTTAGTAATAAATCTTACTTTCTGAAAGTGTTGAACTGTTTCTAAAGCTCTTTAATGCAAACTAAGCACCCCTGCCTCTGAAGAGCGCTACTGTGTGTGTGTTTTAAACTTCGGTATATCGCTGCCTGCGGTAACAGTGGTATATCGACGCTTATGCAAACATCATAGTGTTATTGCTGATATTGCCGAGTTTCCTCTTTCTCTGTACAAAAAGGAGGTGGTGGCAGTTTGAAGGGTTAATTGCGTAATTAACCTGACCCAGTAACAATCGCTCTCAGGCTGCCAGCACACAGGTTGGGGTCCATTAGCTAGAAAATCTTTGTGCAGGGTGCAGCTGGGCGTGGCATTGTTATGCATGTGACAGCGCGGTTTTAGATTGGCTAGTCCTTCGGTCACGAGTTTGGTGAGAAGGGCTGGGGTGTGACGCCGCGATCGTCACACCCCACCCCCCAAAACGACCCCTTTTTGGAAAGTAGACACCTCAAACTATTTGCTGAGAGGCATGTTGAATCAATAGAAGAATTTATTTTTTACCAGTTTTTGGAAAATGACAAAAAAAATATTTTTTTTCTACAAAAAATTGTCACTTAAATGATTTATTGCTCACACATGCCATGGGTATATGTGGAATTACTCCCCAAAATACATTCTGCTACGTCTTCCGAGTATGGGGGTACCACATGTGAGAGATGTTTTCGTAGTCTAGCCAAGTACAGGACCCCAAAATCCAATAAGCACCTTTAGGCTTTTATAGGGCTTTATTTCCTCATTACACTTCCAGACTACCTATCAGTTTTGGAGGCCCTGAAATGCCAGGATAGCACCAACCCCCCCAAATGAGTGGCGAGTATTTTGCAGATCTCATTTGTAGCCACAAGTTTTTGGAAAATGAAGAAAGAAAACAAAAACATATTTTTCTTTTCTTTTTTTATATTTCAAAACCTTGTGAGAAAAAATGAGATCTGCAAAATGCTGACCATGCCTCTTTTTAAATTCCTTGGGGTGTCTACTTTTCAAAAAGGGGTCTTTTGGGGGGGGGGGGGTTGAGTCTAGCCTGGCATTTCAGGGCCCTCAAAACTGTGATAGGTAGTGAGGAAGTGAAATGAGGAAGTTACGCACCTTCAGGCTTTCAAAGTGGCCATTGGATTTTGGGCTCCTGTATGTGGCTAGGCTCCCAAAAAGTCTCACTCATGTGGTATCCCCATACTCGTTAGAAGTAGCAGAATGTATTTTGGGGTGTAATTCCACATATACTCATGGCTTGTGTGAGAAATATATAATTTAAGTGACAACTTTGTGTAAAAAAAAAAGTTTTTGTCATTTTCCAGAAACTTGCGGAAAAAAAATAAATCTTCCATGAACTCATTATGCCTCTCAGCAGATAGTTTAGGGTGTCTACTTTCCGAAAAGGGGTGTTTGTACTATCCTGGTATTTTAGCACCTCAAGAAATGTGATGGGCAGTCAGAAAGTAAAAGCTGTGTAAATTCCATTATCTATACCATAGTTTGTAGATGCTATACCTTTCACACTAAGCAATAAATATACACTTATTGGGACTTTTGAGCCAAAAACATGTAGCAGAATACATTTTGGCCTAAATTTATGATGAAATTTTAGTTTTTTTGGAAATTTTATGACAAAAATGAAAAAATATAGTTTCTTTAAAAAATAAAAGTTTTTTCTCAAAACTTTTTTTGTTTATAGAGCCATAAATAAAAAGCACACAGGTGATCAAATACTACTGAAAGAAAGCTCGATTTGTGTGGAAAAAAGGACATAGATTTCATTTATGTACAGTGGGGCAAAAAAGCATTTAGTCAGCCACCAATTGTGCAAGTTCTCCCACTTAAAAAAAAGAGAGAGGTGTCAGGGCAGGAACGCTGGAATGGGCAGGCAGGCCTATGGTACGGTCACACTGCGACTGACGACAGCCACTACCCACAGACCAGAGTCCCTCAGGGCGCGGAGTCTAAGCCCCAGGCTACCCTTCACCAGGGCCCCTGATGGTGGGGATGGACTTGACGCAGCCTGAGACCAGGTCGCGGCCCCCGAGTGACCCCAGCTGCGATAATGACTGCCGCCAATGGCGTACAGCTGGTGGGAGCTAGATGGGAACACGAGTAGAGTAGTCAGACAAGCCGGGTCAATAACAACGGAGCAGACAGTACTAGACGGTAGGCAAAGAATACTCAGGTCACGGGCCGGGTTCAGCAACGGGAGGTCAGTTAAAGGGTTAAAGCAGAGAGTAGCCTTGTCCAAGCCGAGTCGGTTACCAGGAGAGCAATGGGAACAACACAAGAGCTTGCAACAGGGCAACATACAGGACACAAGTGCAGAGCACACTTGCAGACAGCAGGTTTAAATGTGCTCAACCACACCCTTCTGAGGAGGAGCCGCAGAAGCCTGAAGGCATAAAGGTTCCCACCATGCTTTGCAGAAAACCAAGATGGATGCCAGCTCATGGAGATGCACAAGCTCTGAAGAAAGGTAGAACCTTGACAGGAGGCCTGTAATTGGCATCATAGGTAGACCTCAACTATGAGAGACAAAATGAGAAAAAAAATCCAGACAATCACATTGGCTGAATTGGAAAGAATTTGTTTGCAAATTATGGTGGAAAATAAGTATTTGGTCACCTACAAACAAGCAAGATTTCTGGCTCTCCCAGACCTGTACCTTCTTCTTTATGAGGCTCCTCTATCCTGCACTCATTACCTGTATCAATGGCACCTGTTTGAGCTTGTTATCAGTATAAAAGACACCTGTCCACAACCTCAAACAGTCACACTCCAAACTCCACTATGGTGAAGACCAAAGAGCTGTCGAAAGACACCAGAAACAAAATTGTAGACCTGCACCAGACTGGGAAGACTGAATATGCAATAGGCAAGCAGCTTGGTGTGAACAAATCAACTGTGGGAGCAATAATTAGAAAATGGAAGACATACAAGACCACTGATAATCTCCCTCGATCTGGGGCTCCACGCAAGATCTCACCCCGTGGGGTCAAAATGATCACAAGAACGGTGAGCAAAAATCCCAGGACCACACGGGGGGACCTAGTGAATGACCTGCAGAGAGCTGGGACCAACGTCACAAAGGCTACCATCAGTAACACACTACGCCGCCAGGGACTCAGATCCTGCAGTGCCAGACGTGTCCCCCTGCTTAAGCCAGTACATGTCCGGGCCCGTCTGAAGTTTGCTAGAGAGCATTTGGATGATCCAGAAGAGGGAGAATGTCATATGGTCAGATGAAACCAAAATAGAACTGTTTGGTAGAAACACAACATGTCGTGTTTGGAGGAGAGAGAATGCTGAGTTGCATCTAAAGAACACCATACCTACTGTGAAGCATGGGGGTGGCAACATCATGCTTTGGGGCTGTTTCTCCGCAAAGGGACCAGGACGACTGATCCATGTACAGGACAGAATGAATGGGGCCATGTATCGTGAGATTTTGAATACAAACCTCCTTCCGTCAGCAAGGGCATTGAAGATGAAACGTGGCTGGGTCTTCCAACATGACAATGATCCCAAACATACCGCCCAGGCAGCGAAGGAGTGGCTTCATAAGAAGCATTCCAAGGTCCTGGAGTGGCCTAGCCAGTCTCCAGATCTCAACCCCATAGAAAACCTTTGTAGGGAGTTGAAAGTCTGTGTTGCCCAGCGACAGCCCCGAAACATCACTGCTCTAGAGGAGATCTGCATGGAGGAATGGGCCAACATACCAGCACCAGTGTGTGCCAACCTTGTGAAGACTTACAGGAAACGTTTGACCTCTCTGTCATTGCCAACAAAGGATATATAACAAAGTATTGAGATGAACTTTTGATATTGACCAATTACTTATTTTCCACCATAATTTTCAAATAAATTCTTTCCAAATCAGCCAATGTGATTGTTTGGATTTTTTTTCTCATTTTGTCTCTCATAGTTGAGGTCTACCTATGATGCCAATTACAGGCCTCTCTCATCTTTTTAAGTGGGAGAACTTGCACAATTGGTGGCTGACTAAATACTCTTTTGCCCCACTGTACCGTATTGCATGACCACGCAATTGTCAGTTAAACTAGTGCAGCACTGTATAGCAAAAAAATGGCGTACAATGCAGTATCTATACCATAGTTTGTAGTTTGCAAATGCTATAACTTTCACACAAACCAATTAATATACACTTATTGGGATTTTTTACCAAAAACATGTAACAGAATACGTTTTGGCCTACATTTATAACTAACTTTTAGTTTACTATATATTTTTTATAGCCGAAAGTAAAAAATACAGTTTTTCTTCAAAATTTCCGGTCTTTTTTGTTTATAGCGCGAAAAATAAAAAGCGCACAGGTGATCAAATACCACCGAAAGAAAGCTCTATTTGTGTGAAAAAAGGACATACATTTTGTTTAGCTAGAGCATTGCATGACCACGCAATTATCAGTTGAATTAGTGAAGCGCAAAATAGCAAAAATAGGCCTGGTAATTAAGGGGGGGTAAATCATCTAGAGGGCAAGTGGTTAAAGGCCTGAAGGTGCTTATTGGATTTTAGGGTCCCATAGGTAGCTAGACTGCCAAAAAGTGCAGAATGTATTTTGGGGTGTAATTACACATATACCCATGACATGTGTTAGCAATATGTAATTTAAGTGACAACTTACATAAATTCTTCTATTGGCTCAACATGCCTCTCCGCAAATAGTTTGGGGTGTCTATTTTCGAAAAAGTGGTAATTTGGGGGGGTTTGTGTTATCCTGCCATTTTATGCCCAGAAGCTTATGCCACAGATCACCCACTCTTCTAACCAAGCCTTTTCTGACACTTTTTATTCACATGAAAATAATCAGCATTTTTTTGCTAGAAAATTACTTTGAACCCCCAAACATTATATTTTTTTAAAGCAGAGGCCCTAGATATGTAAATGGTGGGTGTTGCAATTTTTTTTATGTCACACAATACTTGCGCAATGATTTTTCAAATGCAAATGTTTTGGGAAAAAAAATACACTTTTTTGAATTTGAATGCACAAAACACAATATATTGGCTAATTGTTTGGTAAAATATAAAAGATGATGTTATGCCAAGTAAATAGATACCAAACATGACATGCTTTAAAAATGCGCCCATCTTGTGCAATGGCCTTTATAGGCTATCACTTTAGATTCACACAGGAGGTCTAGTGCTAAAATTACTGTCCTCGATCTTCTGTTCGCGGCGATAACTTATGTAGCAATCGTGCACACAGAGATGGACGCGGTCATCCATTTTGCTCCAAACCCTCCATCTTGTATCTCTTTCTCCCTCTTCTCTCATCCCCCTCCCTCTCTGTTGAGTGACATGTGGTCTGTTTGATGCAGAGATTTGATGCAGAGATCAAAGGCAGCAAACTCATTAGGAGGGTGTCATGGTTATAAACCCCAATTAGCCTGGCCCCCCTATGTCTGTGAGACTCTTTCTGGAGAAGGATCGTAAAGCCATAAACCAAGTCCTTTACTGAGTTAAAAGACATTCCAGATAAACAGTAAACCAGACATTACATTCAACATCCATTTTCCCCTATGATTTTATATCTTGGATTATGAAAGACTTACATAAAAACCAGGCATATATTCAGACCGGTCACTTTAATACAAGTCGTCTGATATATTACATCCCCTATCTGACATCTACAGGAGAGCAGAAAATTATATCTCCTCAACCATCCCCCAAGGTATGTCATATTTCATATCTAGACGTTCAGCAGATGCGTCTGCGTATTAATCTACCTGTGGATAGAATGTTACATGTACCTAGGAAACGTTATTGAACATAGTATAATTTGGGAGGGATTTGGTCATAGCCTGAGCTCCCTGCCTACAACACTCCTCCCCAAATGAGGCGATTGGTTCTCTGCTTTAAGGAGGCACTCTGCTGAGTTCCTAGAAAAAGGCTGTTATGCTTGGAGTTAAGTAAGCTGAGTTGAGTTGAAGTTGAAGATTCTCCCTTGTAACATCGGAACCAACTTTGGGAGGCGGCCCTTTTGCTCTGAAACTTGAAAGCTGCTTAAACCAAGGCATTTGGCAAGTACTTTATCTAACTTCCTTTCTGTTATCTCTTTGCTGTGCTATTGCTCTCTGTATATGTATATATATATATTGGCTACATCTTTTCTGTAAATATTTTTATTGCACCCTTTTGACCTTTTAGTAATAAATCTTACTTTCTGAAAGTGTTGAACTGTTTCTAAAGCTCTTTAATGCAAACTAAGCACCCCTGCCTCTGAAGAGCATTACTGTGTGTGTTTTAAACTTCGGTATATCTCTGCCTGCGGTAACAGTGGTATACCGACACTTATGCAAACATCATAGTGTTATTGCTGATATTGCTGAATTTCCTCTTTCTCTGTACAAAAAGGAGGTGGTGGCAGTGTGAAGGGTTAATTGCGTAATTAACCTGACCCAGTAACAATCGCTCCCAGGCTGCCGGTACACAGATTGTGGTCCATTAGCTGGAAAATCTTTGTGCAGGGTGCAGCTGGGCGTGGCATTGTTATGCATGTGACAGCGCGGTTTTAGATTGGCTAGTCCTTTGGTCACGAGTTTGGTGAGAAGGGCTGGGGTCTGACGCCACGATCCTCACTCCTTACATGCATGCTGCAACCTCTATTTACATACTGACACTGGGCAGACGCTCGCATACACTTTTGAGCACAAGCGCAGGGGACAGGAGTACTTTTATTTTTTTTTATTATTTATTTTGATTTTTCTTTATTTTTACACTGTCCCTTTCATTTTTTTTAATCACTTTTATTGTTAAACACAGGGAATATAAATAACAATAGGCAGTGACAGATACTCTTTTTTGAGAAATCTAGGGTCTATTAGACGCTAGTATCTCCTCTGCCCTTAAATCGTCTGATCCACACTAAGATCGGTGTGATCAGATGCTTTCCCAAGATAAAAATGGCACTGTTTCTATCCAGCAAAACCGAAGTGATGAAATGCTAGTAGCTTCCGGTTTCTTAGACTATAAAGATGATTGAAGCCGTTCCAGTCTCTGATCAGCTCTATGTTCAGCTGGCAGAAACGCTTGCTGCATTCTTAGGTTCCCCAATGGGACGGGACAGCCTGAGAAGGAAGGCAGCGGAGGGCTGCTTTTTAGCCTAATTAGCCACCAGAATTGCTTTTACATGAAAACTGACCATTGGCTGAAAAAAATGATACCAGGATGATGCCTGTAGCTGCAGGCATCATCCTGGTATAACAACTCAAAGTCCAGTGATGTACCAGTATATTACTGGTCCTTGTTGGGCCTATATGTTGTTCTTTTTTTTATGAAGCCTGTGGGCTGAATGAAAAAAGAGAAGAAATCTCTGCCCTGCATCCACCCACTTCTAATGTTGTTCATACATGAAATGTTCTTTTGTTTGTTCAGCCCATGAGAACAGATTCCTCCATTCACGATTGATGTGGATGAAGAAATCTCTGCCAAAAAAAATGAAAAAATATATGCTGAAGCATAGGAATGATAACACCCACTGACCACCCCAGGCCCCTATCCACCCACTGACCACCCCAGGCCCCCATGCTTGGGCATATATGTTCTTTTTTATAACTGATGATCAATCTCATCCAGCAGCATATTTTCTGAGAGCACACCCTGTTGCTGTCAGAATAAACAGACCAGTGCTGCAGCTGAATGGCATCCCAGCAAAGAAAACAACAACGGTTAACGATAAAACACAGTAACTAAAGAACATTAACTCAATAAAACAACAGTTTTTTTTTATTGAAATCTATGCCAAAAAATATGAAAAATATATATGCCAAAACATAGGAGCATACTGCCCACTGACCACCCCAAGCCCCCGTGCTTGGGCATATATGTGTTTTTTTAACTGCAGATGATAAATCTCATCCAGCAGTGCTGCACTCACTGATGTACTGTATATTCTGAGAGCACACCCTGTTGCTGTCAGAATAAACAGATCGGTGCTGCAGCTGAATGGTGTTCCTGCAAAGAAAACAACAAAGGGTAACTATAAAACAGTAACAACAGAACAGTAAGTCAATAAAATGACAACCATTTTTGGCTTTTTAATTTTTCTTTACTTTGTTTTTTTACTTTCTTTTTAATCTTTTTTTACTTTTTTTTGTAAAGCAGTAAACTTTCTGGATTTTAGGGTCTCTCAAAATGGAATAGCCAGTTTCCTGATTACCTAACATCTTTCAAGACCCTGTGTAAATATGTACCCTAGACTGTGCCGTGCTGTACTTTATACTAATACTGCACTAGTGTGTGTGGTAGTGACGAAAGCAGTCCTTGAGGCAGAGACTAGGTTAGCCAGGACAGGAGGTAAAAAAAAAAGCATGTGTCACCTCTAATTCCATGTCTGCTACAGGAATGGGGGTACCAGGAATGGCATCAGGAAAATGCCTCTCATACAGCCGGCCCACTGCATCTGGGTTGGGGATTTGGGCCACAGCACCTTCTGGATTCAAAAGGGCATTGATGATCTGAAATTTTAGGAAGGATCCTCTTCATCCAGTTGTTTTGTAAAGCACAAAACACGCATGAATATGCATGCATCATACTTACTAGGGATAGTACAACTTGGGAATCAATGGTGGCATGCAATGCCAAGCTGCAGTTTCTAAAGTGAGCAAAATCCTCTCTTGTATTAAAAGAGGTATAGACTCTAGAGCAGTGGTTCTCAACCTTTCTAATGCCGCGACCCCTTAATACAGTTCCTCATGTTGTGGTGACCCCCAACCATAAAATTATTTTCGTTGCTACTTCATAACTGTAATTTTGCAGTGGGAGGACTAGTGCCACATCATTGGTGTCAGTGGAAGGAGTAGTGCCCCATCACTGATGTCAGTGGGATGAATAGTGCCCCATCGTTGGTGTCAGTGGGAGGAATAGTGCCCCATCGTTGGTGTCAGTGGGAGGAATAGTGCCCCATCGTTGGTGTCAGTGGGAGGAATAGTGCCCCATCGTTGGTGTCAGTGGGAGGAATAGTGCCCCATCGTTGGTGTCAGTGGGAGGAATAGTGCCCCATCGTTGGTGTCAGTGGGGGGAATAGTGCCCCATCGTTGGTGTCAGTGGGGGGAATAGTGCCCCATCGTTGGTGTCAGTGGGGGGAATAGTGCCCCATCGTTGGTGTCAGTGGGGGGAATAGTGCCTCATCGTTGGTGTCAGTGGGGGGAATAGTGCCCCATCGTTGGTGTCAGTGGGGGGAATAGTGCCCCATCGTTGGTGTCAGTGAGAGGAATAGTGCCCCATCGTTGGTGTCAGTGGGGGGAATAGTGCCCCATCGTTGGTGTCAGTGGGGGGAATAGTGCCCCATCGTTGGTGTCAGTGGGGGGAATAGTGCCCCATCGTTGGTGTCAGTGGGGGGAATAGTGCCCCATCGTTGGTGTCAGTGGGGGGAATAGTGCCCCATCGTTGGTGTCATTGGGGGGAATAGTGCCCCATCGTTGGTGTCAGTGGGGGGAATAGTGCCCCATCGTTGGTGTCAGTGGGAGGAATAGAGCCCCAACATTGGTGTCAGTGGGGGGAATAGTGCCCCATCATTGGTGTCAGTGGGGGAATAGTGCCCCATCATTGGTGTCAGTGGGGGAATAGTGCCCCATCATTGGTGTCAGTGGGGGGAATAGTGCCCCATCATTGGTGTCAGTGGGAGGAATAGTGCCCCATCATTGGTGTCAGTGGGGGGAATAGTGCCCCATCATTGGTGTCAGTGGGAGGAATAGTGCCCCATCATTGGTGTCAGTGGGAGGAATAGTGCCCCATCATTGGTGTCAGTGGGAGGAATAGTGCCCCATCATTGGTGTCAGTGGGAGGAATAGTGCCCCATCATTGGTGTCAGTGGGGGGAATAGTGCCCCATCATTGGTGTCAGTGGGAGGAATAGTGCCCCATCATTGGTGTCAGTGGGAAGAATAGTGCCCCATCATTGGTGTCAGTGGGAGGAATAGTGCCCCATCATTGGTGTCAGTGGGAGGAATAGTGCCCCATCATTGGTGTCAGTGGGAGGAATAGTGCCCCATCATTGGTGTCAGTGGGAGGAATAGTGCCCCATCATTGGTGTCAGTGGGGGGAATAGTGCCCCATCATTGGTGTCAGTGGGGGGAATAGTGCCCCATCATTGGTGTCAGTGGGAGGAATAGTGCCCCATCATTGGTGTCAGTGGGGGGAATAGTGCCCCATCATTGGTGTCAGTAGGGGGAATAGTGCCCCATCATTGGTGTCAGTGGGGGGAATAGTGCCCCATCATTGGTGTCAGTGGGGGGAATAGTGCCCCATCATTGGTGTCAGTGGGGGGAATAGTGCCCCATCATTGGTGTCAGTGGGGGGAATAGTGCCCCATCATTGGTGTCAGTGGGAGGAATAGTGCCCCATCATTGGTGTCAGTGGGAGGAATAGTGCCCCATCATTGATGTCAGTGTGGTGGAGGGGGAAATAGTGCCCCATCTTTGGGGTCAGGGGGGGGAATAGTGCCCCATCGTTGGTGTCGGTGGGGGGAGGAATAGTGCCCCATTCTTGGTGTCAGTGGGGGGAGGAATAGTGCCCCATCGTTGGTGTCTGTGGGGAGGAGGAATAGTGCCCCATCGTTGGTGTCAGTGGGGGGGAGGAATAGTGCCCCATCGTTGGTGTCAGTGGGGGGGAGGAATAGTGCCCCATCATTGGTGTCAGTGCGGGGGGGGAGGAAATAGTGCCCCATCATTGGTGTCAGTGGGAGAAATAGTGCCCCATTGTTGGTATTAGTCACACAAATGATGGGGCACTATTCCTCCCACTGACACCAATGATACTTACCTTGCTGACCCCTGCTCCAGCCTGGGCTCGCTCTCTCACTTACCTGTCAGCTGTCTTCCTTCTCTGGCCGCTCTCCTCTTCACTTACTCCGGCAGTTCCCTCGATCTTCTTAGATCTACGCGCGCTGCCGCTCGGCTCCTCCTCTCCAAGCTCCACCTCCTCGCCGGTGATTGGCCGCCTGTGTGCCTCTCCTGAGCTACAGTTCCGGTGGCCAATCAGCGGCGAGGAGGCGGAGTTGTTGAGGGATCCCGGAGGTGTGGCCAGGTGACAGGGCAGCGTGTCATCCCGCCCACACATCGACTGAGTCAGAGGAGCGGTGTCTCGGTTCCTAAGACCATCGGAAATATGTGTTTTCTGATGGTCTTAGGCGACCCCTGGGAAATGGTCGTTCGACCCCCAAAGGGGTCGCGACCCCCAGGTTGAGAACCGCTGCTCTAGAGAGAGAGATATCATCCTACCCCTGTACAAATCATTAGTAAGACCTCATCTGGAATATGCAGTTCAGTTTTGGGCACCAATTCACAAAAAGAACATTGGGGAACTGGAGAAAGTACAGAGAAGGGCAACCAAACTGATAAGAGGCATAGAGGAGCTCCGCTATGAGGAAAGATTAGAGGAACTGAATTCTCTCTTGAGAAGAGGAGATTAAGGGGGGATATGATCGGACAGGGATAGGCGTGTGAGGGCGGAGCCTAGACATGGCGGCGTCGGAGAGCACGATGTGAGTGCTCTCCGATAATCTCATTCCCGACCACCCCGAGACCCTCATGAAGTGAAGCCCTACCTGATTGTGGAGGTACCTGGGGAGCGAGCGGCAGAAGCAGAGAGCGGAGCGTGTACGGACATCCGGGAGGTGAACTTGCTGGGGAGATCCAGCGCAGATACCGGGTTGCCGGGGAAACGAAGCTGGGAGGCGTGAGCCGCAAAGGACGACTGGGAAGTAGAGACGCCGGCCGGTTCCCTCGTGGAGAGGTAGTGACAGGTCGGCTCCCCTGGCACCACATGAGTGAAAACCCGTGCGGCTAGAGGAGGAGAGATGCTGCAGGAGTAAGGGGCCAGCTACGGAGGACCCCTGGAGGGAAAGTGGATGCTGGCTGGCGCCCTGATGTGACAGGGTGTTGCCGGCGTATAGCTGCCTGTACCCCCTGGACGGCTGTTTGACCCTGGGGCAGGGAGACCCATAAATACCAGACGAACCACCCTCCTTCCCTGGGTCGACTTCTGGGGACCGAGAGGGGAGGAGGAGGGAGAGAAAAACAGTATCGGAAACCCTGAGGAATCCCCCCCCAGGACTGAGCAGCAGTGAAGACCTCCCACACAAGTATGGAGTCACCGTCCTGAGAAGGGAAGGGTGAGTGAAAAATGCTGGGAGCTTATTGTGTGGTGAACCCCTGAGTGATTTAGGCTACTAAGGGGTGAAGGAGGGGGAGGATTCCCAGGGGTTTGAAGATAAGAAGAGAGGAGGCCCAGGTGCCCTAGGAGAGTAAAGGTTATAGGAAAAATTGCAAGCCTACCAGATATTTAAAGGATATGAAGAATAAAGGTCCCAAGGGAGCAGGGCCCAAAGGGTCCCAAACAGGAACAATAAAGAAATATACATCATATGGAAATACTACGCCAGAAAGGGCCCAAGGTACAAAGGGGGAAATGGACACTAGTTCAGGAAGTAGTCCTAGATTATCAATGGGCTTGAATAGCAGCAGTAGCCAACAAATAGTGGATGGCCTGGGAAGGAAAGGATCTGAAGGTGAACTACAGGTACCAAATAAGAAGGAGATGACTGAAATGTTTCAAAATCTGGAAAAAACGATAAAACATGAAATGACAGCTATTCGAAACGATTTAGGACATCTGCTAGCAAGAATGGAAGAAACGGAGGAGAAAGTTAAAACCCAGGCCCAGAACATAGATAATCTAAGGAAAAAAATAAGCCAATTAGAAAATAACCAGAAAAAAATGATCTATAGGATGGAAGTTCAAGAAAATAAAGAAAGAAGGTGTAATCTTAGATTACGAGGAATCCCAGAGACTGCTAAAGGGGAAACATTATACGAACTAGTTAAAAAAATTCTAAACTCCATAAGAGATAGACCTGAAACAGATGGGATCAAGTTAGACGGAGTATTTAGAATAGGAAAGTTCAATCAGGCTACCGAGAAGGAAAGACCGAGGGACATAATTGTCCAGTTCCAAAAATTTGGGGTCAAAGAGGAGATCTGGAAGAAGACCAAGGGAAGATCATTAATTAAGTTCGGAGACTTGAGTATCCAAATTTATGCGGACTTAACAGTAGAGACCCTAAGGAGAAGGAGATCCCTGAAACCCCTGTTGGAGCAGATGAGAAAACAGAATGTGCAGTATAGATGGGGTTCCTCAGCATTTCTAACTGGCTGGAAAAATGGGGTTACAGCGTATTTGCGATTTCCGGAAGATTTAAGAGATTTTTGCGATAGACTGGACTTGCATAGAATGGAGATAGCTGGGTGGGAAGAAGAAAAAGAAGACAAAGGAAATATAACTAATGCAAGAAAAGAGGACTGGCAGCACGTGGGGGGAAGGGGGGAGGGAGAATTAAGTAGAGACTGAGTTTTTTTTTTTTTTTTTTTTTTTTTTTTTTTCTCTCTCCACTCTCTCGCCACTGGCCTTCCTCCTCAGGAGGTCGTGAACCGCTTAGAGGATACGGTTAAGGGTGGGAGGTAAAGAGTAAAGACTCTCGCTTAGTCTAGACTATAGAGAGAGGGAATCGGGTGGCTCGGAGATGAGGTGAGCCGTACATAGGTGGAGCTTACGCCCTAAATTTTAATCAATGGTGGAAATGGATCCACAAATGATTTGTAGGCAGCTTATACGCCTAAAAATGGGAAGGGGAAAAAAAAGAGAGGGTGGGAGGGGTGGTAGGAGGGGGGAAGGGGGGGGGGGGTGGGGCTAATATTCTGCAAGTCATTTGGGCCTAATAGGAGGAGACGAATTAGAAGAGAGATAATAAAAATTAAGAAGGATGGATGAAATACAGTTTATAACATATAATGTGAATGGGTTAAATTGTCCTGGGAAAAGATTCAAGTTGTTTAAAGAGCTACATCATAGGGCAACGTCAGTGGTATTTTTGCAGGAGACACACTTTGAGATAGAATCTAATGTGAAACTAAAATCCAAATATTATCCTACATGGTATTATGCCGACTCTCCAACTAAAAGAGCAAAGGGGGTGGCAATAGGATTGGCAAAAAATATGAGGTTTGAGCTGGAAGATAGAAGGACTGACCCGGAAGGGAGATTCCTGTTTTTGAAAGGTAAACTACAGGGAATTGAATGCACACTAGCCAATATATATTGCCCCAATAAGAAACCTGAGATCTTTCTAAAGGGTCTGTTAAAAAAATTGATCGATTTTAAAAAAGGGCGTTTGATAATAGCAGGAGATTTAAACCTCTGTATGGACCCACAGATGGATGTAACCTCCCTTGTGCAGAGAGAAGGGGGTAGGTCCCTGAGAGCTTTGAGGAAGGTGATCCACGAATACCAACTGGTGGACACCTGGAGAATAATGCATATGAAGGACAGAGACTATACCTTCTTCTCTAATGCACACGAGATGTATTCGAGACTGGATTACATCTTAATAGACCATCAACTCATTGAAATGTTGGTTAAAATAGAAATAGAGACAAGAACTTTTTCGGACCATGCCCCAGTTGTGATGAAAATGGGATGGGGAAAAAGGTGGACGGGAGGTTTAGGTTGGAGGTTAAATGAGGCTTTACTCTTTGATGAGGATATTGTGCAGAGGATCAGTGAAGAGATTAAGGTATACTTCCAGGAGAATGAAACGCAGGAAGTATCGACAGCTACAGTATGGGAAAGTCATAAGGTATATATAAGAGGAATCCTGATTGCGATGGGAGCAAGGAAAAAAAAGGAAAGAAGAGAGAGGGTTAGTGGACTCTTAAAGGAAATCCTGGAATTGGAGTATATACACAAGAAAAAAATAACAATAGAAACAAGACAGAAGTTAAGGGATAAAAAAGATGAATTAGAGAGATTGATGGATGAGGAGAGGAGAAGAGTATATAATAAAGTATTAAGTGAAAGATATAGATGGGGTGATAGACCAGGAAAATACTTAATGAGAGCCCTGAATAAGAAAAAAAACAGAAATTATATAGAAAAGATAAAAAGCCCTAAGGGGGAGATAGCCCACTCAACTAAAGAAATCATAAAAGTATTCACGGAGTATTATAGAAAGTTGTATAACATCAGCCCCCAAGGAACATCAAAAGAAATTAGAGAAGGTATTAATGAAAAAAGGAGGATATATTTAAAAAATGCGGGATTGCCAAAACTTAGTGAAACACAACTGAACTCCCTGGAGGTAGAAATCTCTCAGGAAGAAATAGAAGTGGCATTGAGAAGTACAGGGGGAGGGAAAAGCCCAGGCCCGGATGGTTATACCGTTAAGTATTATAAAAAATTTAGTGAAGTACTGTTACCAAAGTTAAAGAAATATATGAATGACTTGGGAGACGGGATGGAGGTGAGGAGGGAATCCCTTCAGGCCCATGTAGTTCTCATCCACAAGGAGGGAAAAGATCCCTCTCAGTGCTCTAGCTACAGACCCATTTCCCTATTAAACACAGACACTAAGTTGTACGCAAAGGTCCTAGCAAACAGGCTGAAAGATCTAATGCCCGATTGGATCCATGGAGACCAGGTGGGCTTTGTCCAGGGGAGAGAGGGTAGAGACAATGGTTTGAGAACTCTGATGCTTATCCAGAAAAGTAGAAAAGGGAAAGCCCCGGTGGTGCTCTTGTCGATCGATGCCGAAAAGGCGTTTGATAGAGTGGACTGGGGCTTTATGATAGACAACTTGGAAGGGTTGGGGATTGGAGAGAGAATGCGAGAATGGATAGGTAAACTATATAAGGAGCCCACCGCAATCATTACGGTAAATGGGGAGAGGTCGGAATCCATTGGGATGTCCAATGGAACAAGACAGGGATGTCCATTGTCCCCCTTGCTGTATGTATTGACATTGGAACCCCTGCTGTCAATAATAAGGAATAGTGGAGCGGTAAAGGGAATCCAGATAGAAAATATAGAACATAAAGTAGCGGCCTTTGCGGACGACCTACTGTTTTATGTAGGCAACCCCCGAATAACATTACCAAATATAATGAAGATTCTGAAGGAATATGGGGAATTATCTAATCTAAAAATTAATCCAACAAAAACTGAGATTTTGAATATTAATATACCAAAGAGCGAAAAAGAAAGGCTACAAAAAGAATTCCCCTTTATTTGGAGAGAAAAAGATATAAAATACCTAGGCATAAAACTCGCTACCTCATATAAACAACTGTATAGATTAAACTATATTTCTCTGATAAATGAGATTAAGGACGAACTAAAAAGATTAGAAGGAGGAAATCCATCATGGTTAGGACGTATGAACCTAATTAAAATGGTAATTATACCTAAAATACTCTATAGATTTCAAATGATCCCGATCAAACTCCCAGAGGTGTTTTTTAAGATAATGAGAAAAATGTTAACAAGATATATTTGGAGGAATAAAAAACCAAGAGTATCATATGAAACACTAAGTAGGACTAAAGAGAAAGGGGGGATGGGACTACCTGATGTCAAGAGATATTATAAAGCAGTAATGTTAGCAAGAATTTATGATTGGACTTTTAATCATAAGGGGAAAAGTTGGGTAAAAATAGAGAATGATATGAGTGGAATTAATCTGAGCAAGATGATATGGGTTCCAGCACACTATAGGAGAACCAAAGAGGGCACAAGCACTTACACTTTAACTGTCTTAAGGATATGGGACAACTTACATAAACACATGAAATGGGAATTCAACTCTATATTAATGCCTCTTGTAAACACGGAATTCTTCCCTCCGGGAAAAGATGAGATATCAGGGAGATGGATTAAAAAGGAAGATATCCAACTGAGAGATGTATTGGTAGAGGGGGAATTGAGAACATTTAGAGAATTAAAAGAGATGGTAGGAGATATGTTTAGTAAAATAGATGAGTGGAAATATCATCAATTAAAATGTTTTATAGGAACTCTCCCAAAACCCTTGAGATTAAAAAAGGAATGGAACATGTTTGAAAGGCTATTAGAAACACGTAGAGACGGGAAACACGGAGTTACAAAAATGTATAGAATACTCACAGAACTAGACACAGACACAAAGTTAATTTTTATAACAAATTGGGAAAGAGATATGGAGGTGGTGATAGATGAAGATCAACAGAATAAGATATTTAGACTGGTTCACGAGAATGTTAGTATGAGAGATGTTGAGATTAACTATAAATGTTTGACACGATGGCATATTACACCGAGCACTGAGCACAGGATGAGGGGGGAGAATTCAAACATGTGTTGGAGAGGATGTGGGGAAGAGGGCACGATGTTTCACATATGGTGGCAATGTCCAAAAATTCAGGTTTACTGGAAGACAATAGTCAAATTAATAGAAAAAATAACTGGAAATGACATAGGACTAGACCCAACCATTTGTCTCCTACATAGTGTTGAAACAACAGTGAATAAATATAAGGAATCAGGTATATGGCACTATTTAAGTGCTGCAAAAGGGTTGATCCCCAAGTATTGGCGGAAGGTTGAGATACCAACGGAGGAGGATTGGATCAATAGGGTAAACCAGATTAGCAGAATGGAAAAATCTTATCATATTCAGGAAGATAGGATGAAAATATACTATTCACGATGGGAAAAATGGGAAAAATCGGAAATGAAAGAGAAATATAGAAAACTCTAATCTAGGAAGTTATCCGAAGTTACTGGGCCTAGAGAGGTTTGAGATCTTGCAGAGGGTAGGGGGGGGGAGAAGAGGGGAAATGGTGGGGAGGGAGGGAAAGGAATAGAAAAGAGGTAAATAGAAGGGACAGAGTAGAAATGTATGGATATTTATATGTATTGTGTCTCTTCTTATGGATTTTTGTAATAATATGAAAAATTAATAAATATTTAAATTAAAAAAAAAAAAAAAAAAAAAAAAAAAAAAAAAAAAGGGGGGATATGATCAACATGTACAAATACATCAGTGGTTCATATAGTGAACGTCTGGAGGAAAAGAAATGTAATCTCCAAACACGGAAAGGTTTCTTCACAGTGAGGGCTGTGAAAATGTGGAATAGACCCCCTCAGGAGTTGGTTCTGGCCAGCTCAGTGGATTGCATTAAAAAAGGCCTGGATTATTTCTTAGATACACAGAATATAACTGGATACTAACATTTATAGGTAAAGTCAATACAGGGAATATTCGATTGCATCTCGGGGGATCAGGAAGGGTTTTTTCCCCTGCAGGAGCAAATTGGATCATGCTTTGCTGGGCTTTTTTGTCTTCCTCTGGATCAACTGTGGGTATAGGATTATAACTTTTTTTTTTTTTTTTTTTTAATGGTTGAACTGGATGGACTTTTGTCTTTTTTCAGCCAGATTAACTATGTGACAAAAACGTTGTGGAGATCAATCTGAAATAAATATACAGACAATTTTTTGTACCAGTATCTGGGTTTACTGGAAACTAAGTAGAGCATCATCATCTGGTTGTTGAAGTCCACCCCTCCCATGTTAAGGTTATAGTCGTGGACACAGAGGGGCTTCTCAACAACACAGTTGCCATGTAAATTTGGACTGTCCTCTCTGTGTGAATGGAAGACAGTATGAAAACATCCTATTTGCCCTTCCACTGCACTGTGAGCAATTCATTATTTCTCAAGTAGGCTTTTTCCTCCTTTCTAAGTTGGGAATTTAAAAGCCGTTGGGGGGAGCCCCAGTGATTAGGTCGCACGGTGCCACATGAACCACTTCCAAGATCAAAAAGGTGTCTAAATATTGGCACGCTTGTATAAAAATTATCCACATAGAAGTGGTACCCCATAAGCAAAAAGGGTGACACCAAGTCCCAAACTATCTTGCCACTGCACCCCTGTAGTCTGTGCATCCGGGGGGATCTTCCTTGTAAATCCGAAAATGTATAGCCTGTTGCCTTGTGACAGAGCTTATACATTTTGACCCCATATCTAGCATGCTTACTAGGGATAAACTGTTTGAATGCAAGGTGACTAGAAAAATGAACAAGGGACTTATCAACGCAGATGTTTTCTTAGGGTGTATTTACATCTGCTAATTTCTGGTTAAGGTGATTTACAAGGGGAAGAATTTTGTGGAGCCTGTCATTTTCAGGGTCACCCCAAGGACGATAGAGAGTATTGTCATTAAAACACATTAAACTCTCTCATATCTATGCCTGGCCATAGCAGCAGATAACACGAACATATCTCCAAGATTGTAAGCTCCAAGGAGCAGGGCCCTCAATTGCCTCTTGTATTGAACTGTATTGTCTCCCACTATAATGTAAAGCGCTGAGCAAACCGTTGGCGCTATATAAATCCTGTATAATAATAATAATATGATGAATCGGTTCTGTGGACCAATATGACTGTGACTCATTCTTTTTAGTAATGCCCATGTTGAGGGTTAGGCCCAAAAAAACTTAAATTTGGAAACTGTAATAGGTTTCCATGCAAATTGTCTGGCGAGGTTTGAATTTGGGTTGGTGGCGATAAATTGTTGTGCGTATAAATTGCTTTGGTCCACAATCAATGCATACAGATCTTCAGATTGTATACAGAGTGTATACATTACATTATATTACCTAGTTATGCTTTCAGTGTAATTGTTAATGGCACACCAACCACAGAAACAAGCACGTTTTGCCTCATGCAAAATCAGGTGACAAATACAGCAAAATGCGCAGTTAAAAAAACGTGGAGATGTGAACGGGGCCTGACAACTGAGTGTCTCTGTCCACTCCCTCTTATGTACTTGTATAAAGATGGCCATACATTACGCAATCTGATTGTACAATTTACTTTTGGTTTACCAGAACTATGAAATAGGACACACCTAAACGATTAATTTGATTTGTATCAAATCAGACAGGCCCTTGTACTACATAGCTGATGGGAAGAATTTAATAAAGTAATGAGGAAGGCATGGTCCAGAGTGGTAAATACACCCTATCACTCACTCATCTGTGATACAACTAGGAAGTGAAGGCTTCTGGGAAGTGGCCTACAGGAAGTGAACGCTGAGAGACCATCGATAGGAAATGATGTGGATGAGGTGAGAGAAAAATACATTGGGATAGCAGGGCCAGAAACGGCTTTGGAAAATGCTTCTAGTTATTATGAAGAGTGAAATTCTTCCTGAAAAGGTGAACTTATCCTTTAAAGCAGGGGTGTGCAACTGTGGCCCTCCAGCTGTTGGTTAACTACACGTCCCATCATGCCTCTGCTTTTGGGAGTCATGCTTGTAACTGTCAGTTTTGCAATGCCTCATCGGACTTGTAGTTCTACAACAGCTGGAGGGCCACAGTCACCCACCCCTGCTTTAAAGCCTGCTTCACCCCTACACATTTTTTGGGGGGGGAGGTTTAAAAAAATCTCCAGGTGCTATAACACTAGGTACTCCAAGTATAGGTAGCAGTAATTTACATTACAACACCTAGGCATGAATGGGTTTTTAGTATATTCAGCTCTCTCTTAGATTGTAATCTCCAAGGAGCAGAGCCCTCCTAACCCTCTTGTATTGAACGTATTGTTGCTGTATTGTCTCCCTTTATAATGTAAAGCTCTGAGCAAACTGAGCGCTATATAAATCCTGTATTATAATAACATACAAGACAGGAAATTTCAGTGGCCCCCACCCCCGCAGGTAACTTTCTGGCCATAGAACACCCAGCCACATTTCCCAGAATTGCATAACAATGGGCGGCGCTGCAGGAAGCTGGTCAACCCAGTGACGTCAGCCCTACTCTATGTCCTTCTATGGTAAATGAGCTGCGTAGGAGGAGCTTGTTAGTTGAGAAACCGGGAGCATTGAGTGTGTCGATTGTCTTGAACTGCAATGGCAGCAAAATGCAGAAGTTCGTCCGTTCTTTTGCGGGCTCTTCTGGAGACCGAGAGCCGGCTGTACCACACTGTGATCCAGAGAGTCCACAGGCAGCCCGGACTTAGGTGAGCGGAAAGAAGATTGGAGGGCGGAATGTCACCTCTCTGTAGATTTTTATGTGCTTGTATTAGAACTCTTCTCTCAGCAGTAGAATGGATGGCAGTGCTCCTTTATGCCGGACTCATTAGTGAGTTTCAGTGAGCCGCCTGATCGGTGCTGGTGTGGGGTGCTGTGTCTGATCAGACATTGTCTTACTCCGGTACAACACCGATCACACATAGCACCATACGCTAGTACAACATTGATCAGGTGTAAGGTGCTTTGTCTGATTGGCGCTGGTAGACCTCGTACTGGCGCCGGTGCTTTTGTTTGATCGCTGCTTGTAGACCTCGTACTGGTGTAAGTGCTTTTGTCTGATCGCTGCTGCCAGACCTCGTACTGGCGTACGGTGCTTTTGTCTGACCGCTGCTGGTAGACCTCGTACTGGTGTAAGTGCTTTTGTCTGATCGCTGCTGGTAGACCTCGTACTGGTGTAAGTGCTTTTGTCTGATCGCTGCTGCTAGACCTCGTACTGGCGTACGGTGCTTTTGTCTGACCGCTGCTGCTAGACCTCGTACTGGCGTACGGTGCTTTTGTCTGACCGCTGCTGCTAGACCTCGTACTGGCGTACGGTGCTTTTGTCTGACCGCTGCTGCTAGACCTCGTACTGGCGTACGGTGCTTTTGTCTGACCGCTGCTGCTAGACCTCGTACTGGCGTACGGTGCTTTTGTCTGACCGCTGCTGCTAGACCTCGTACTGGCGTACGGTGCTTTTGTCTGACCGCTGCTGCTAGACCTCGTACTGGCGTACGGTGCTTTTGTCTGACCGCTGCTGCTAGACCTCGTACTGGCGTACGGTGCTTTTGTCTGACCGCTGCTGCTAGACCTCGTACTGGCGTACGGTGCTTTTGTCTGACCGCTGCTGCTAGACCTCGTACTGGCGTACGGTGCTTTTGTCTGATCGGTGTTGCATTACTACTTGCTCCTATGCTTATTTTAAATGCATTTAGTTATGCTTTTATACAAAGTTAGAATTAAACTTTCTGACTTTATCTTGATGAATGATACATGTATTTGCAATTCCATTTCAAAGGGGCTTCTTAAAGCAGAAGTTCCGCTTATTTGCCTCCCCCCCCCCCCCCTCGCCATATTTGGCACCTTTTGGGGGGAGTGGGTACCTGGTTTTGTGAGGTACCTGTTCCCACGTCCGGCCCCCTCCTTACTCCTTTAGTTTCCTGAGAACTTTCACAGGTCCCAGGAGACTGCCGGGCCAATCGGGAGGTACGGTCCACGTGGTTGCCAGGCTGTGAAGCCGCAAGCTGGGGCAGGTAGGTGTGTGTTTATTAAAAGTCATCAGCTACATTTTTAGTAGCTGCTGACTTCTAATAAACACAAAAACGGCTGGGACTCCATGTTAGCGTTAGGGTTGACCTCTTTTGGGGAAAAAAAAATTTGGCTCCATGAGTGTGGGAAAAGCGCCAGGAATTTTACACCCTGGTCCCATCAATCCCAACTTTGAAATCGTGTGACTTACAGTGAAGTCTCACAAATTCAAAGTCGGGGGACATGCTGATTTCAGTTGCGATTTGCAAGACATCTGACACAGATGTCTATGCAAATCGCACCAAAAGTAGTACATGTACTACTTTAGAAATCGGTGTGGCTCTGACCAAGTTGGAACCGCACCAATATGACCGCTGTAATTGCGGACAATAGGGTGCAACCAGGTTCTTAAGCCAGTCAAATAAAATGTTTGCAGTCATCCTTGTGCATGAGAGCTAAATCTTGCAAAGCGAGGAGAATTTGTCCCCATTGAAAAATTACCTCCTACCTCATGTTCTGGGGACAACTCTAAAATGTAGGATTTCCCTTTTTGCTCTTTTGTAAAGCTAGCCATTGCTGGATCAAGATCCGTTTTGTTCGGCGGGAAGCGGCTGACCGGGACATATGCATCTGTAGTGGTTCCTGTACCAGAGAAGTTGTTCTAATCAACTTCTCTCAAACCAGCTTGTGGCAAATGAGCTGCAACACTAATCTATGTATTCTGACAGCGAAGTCCCACTATCAGAATACAATGGCACAGTGGGGAGGATTTCCCCATCCATCTCACTTGTGTAGATGGGGAATCTGTTCAGTTTTGATCCATGTACGGCCAATCTAACAGTGGTCACCAGTACAAGTGAAATGAAGAATCTCCCCAAATGAGGACGTAGCAGCAGTACCTGGAAAGGTACTAAATTGCTATACCATTATCAATATTGCAAATTATAACTTAATTTTTCTGCCAGTGTTGAGATGCCATCTTACCCTTCTGTTTATTTTACTTTTGACTGCTCTATTGTTAGACTTAGCTGTCAGTGTTTTGCTAAACTCTTACAACATTGGTAACCTTTGTGTGTCAGCAGTCTTGGCTCCGTGATAGTTACTGCTTTGATGCCTGTGATCTGAGAAAGTTCACATAACTTGTATATTTGCACTCCATCTCCTTACTCTCCTTCCACTTGAGAAGATTCCCTAGACCAGGGGTCCTCAAACTTTTTAAACAGGGGGCCAGTTCACTGTCCCTCAGACCGTTGGAGGGCTGGACTATAGTTTAAAAAAAAAATAAAACTACAAATGCGGACACAGTACAGGAAATGACCAGAGACTACGGATATACAACAGCGGCGGGAATACTGGGCCGGCCGCTCCATAAGACGCACAGACATTTCCCCCTAAGTGTGTCTTATGGAGCAAAATAGTGCCCCATCATTGGTGTCAGTGGCAGGAATAGTGCCCCATCGTTGGTGTCAGTGGAAGGAATAGTGCCCCATCGTTGGTGTCAGTGGAAGGAATAGTGCCCCATCGTTGGTGTCAGTGGGGGGAGGAATAGTGCCCCATCGTTGGTGTCAGTGGGGGGAGGAATAGTGCCCCATCGTTGGTGTCAGTGGGGGGAGGAATAGTGCCCCATCGTTGGTGTCAGTGGGGGGAGGAATAGTGCCCCATCGTTGGTGTCAGTGGGGGGAGGAATAGTGCCCCATCGTTGGTGTCAGTGGGGGGAGGAATAGTGCCCCATCGTTGGTGTCAGTGGGGGGAGGAATAGTGCCCCATCGTTGGTGTCAGTGGGGGGAGGAATAGTGCCCCATCGTTGGTGTCGGTGGGGGGAGGAATAGTGCCCCATCGTTGGTGTCGGTGGGGGGAGGAATAGTGCCCCATCGTTGGTGTCGGTGGGGGGAGGAATAGTGCCCCGTCGGTGGGGGGAAGAATAGTGCCCCGTCGTTGGTGTCGGTGGGGGGAGGAATAGTGCCCCGTCGTTGGTGTCGGTGGGGGGAGGAATAGTGCCCCGTCGTTGGTGTCGGTGGGGGGAGGAATAGTGCCCCGTCGTTGGTGTCGGTGGGGGGAGGAATAGTGCCCCGTCGGTGGGGGGAGGAATAGTGCCCCGTCGTTGGTGTCGGTGGGGGGAGGAATAGTGTCCCGTCGTTGGTGTCGGTGACACCAATGATGGGGCACTATTCCTCCCACTGACACCAATGACACTTAACTTGCTGACCCCTGTTCCAGCATGGTGCTGCTGCAGCCAGCATACCTGGTTGCAGCAGCACCATCAGCACAGCACACTTACCTGTCAGCTGTCCTTCACTCCGGCCTCTCCCTCACTCGATGTTCGCGGGGCCGCTCTGCTCCGCCTCCTTGCAGGTGATTGGCCGCCTGTGTGCCTTTCCTGAGCTACAGTTCTGGCGCCCAATCACCGGTGAGGAGGCGGAGCCGAGCGGCAGCGCAAACATCGAGCGAGGGAGTGGCCGGAGTGAATGAAGGAGCAGCGCTTCCTGGACTGGATCGTCGTGGGACTGGGACACGGAGCCAGGTAAGATACAGCAGCCCCCTGCCCGCCCCTGTACTTGGTGTTCCTTCCTCGTGGCAAATACGCCCCTGCCGGCGGGCCGGATAAGTGTCCTCGGTGGGCCGCATGTGGCCCGAGGGCCGTAGTTTGAGGACCCCTGCCCTAGACCTTTCCTAGCTATCATGTCCAGGCTTGTAAAATGCAGAGGACATTGGCATGCCTATATCAACCCCTTCTCAACATTCTATTGGAATATGGCCTTCTTTTGTTCATCTTTCTATTAAATTCTCAGTTCTGACCCTTCTGTCAACCGAAGGTGGCTGGGTGCCATAAGCCTCTTCACAGTTCACTGTGTGACACTGCTGATTCAGAAGATGAAGCTGTGAAGGAGGGAGGGATCATTGTAAAGTATTTTTAGATTTCAGACTCCACCTTTTGAATTTTTTTTAAAACTCGTGACACTCATGTGATGTTCAGAGTTTCTCAGCAAAGGAAGTTTTACTTCAGCCGGTTTAGTTCTGCTCAAGAATGTTTCAAAAATTGACACTTAGAAACCAGAAGCTTGTAATATAAGTAGTGTCTTGTAGCTGAAATGGAATTCCATTTTTTTTAAAGAGGGATATCAGTCAAAGTTTGATGTTTTTAATTTTTTTTTTTAAGTCCCAAATAGATTGGGGAAGGGTTGGAACCTTTGTCAGGTTTTTACTATTGTCTGTGTTTTCCCTTTGTTTCACTGTCGGAACACTGTCATGGAGACTGGAAGTGAGGACAATTCTCAACATGGCTGGCATTACACTTTAATGTGAACCTGCGTACATTTTATAATTTCCTAACACAAAGCAAACAAGCTTTAAAGCAAACCATCACTGACTTCTTTTAATGCTTGCACTATGGAGTGTTCATCTCCAACAGTCACAGCAGAAGTCCTTCAAATCAGCAGTCCTCTCAGCAGCTGACTTCTGCCCTCCACCCCCCCCCCCCTTCCATTTAGAGCTCCTGTTATTAGCAGGAGGTTTTAGGAGGCTGGGAGATTAACTCACTGCTGGGAGGGGGAGCAGGATGAGCTGAGCTGCTGAGTTACTGCTGTACTCTCCTCTCCGGGAGTAGGACTTCAATACTTCTGTTGTGAATTGCTCCACTATTCCTGCAGCTGCATCTAGGTGATCCACTCTGCCACAAACTTTGCAAGTGGGAAAATGTTCCATAAGCTTTCCTTTGACTGGGAATAAAAGGTTTGCCATGGAGCATTCCGTTCCACACTATGGGCAGTTTGATTTCATTCGATTACAACTATAGTCCACTTTTGATTGAAAGCTGGTAAAATTTTCAAACCTTCAAAATTGTAATAAGGCCAACTTTATGTTGGCAAATTCAGGACAGTGTTAATGTCCAGCAACAAACCTTCATTCCTGGAAGGGGTGTGTGCCCTTCTCTAGGAGAGTGTGATGACTCATACTAGGAAAAGAGAACAATGCCTTGCGTTCAAGGAAATGCCTTTAGACAACATATATTGACCTTGCCTGCACTCTTTTTAACTCATTGCTTGCTTGTATTAGTGCTCCACTTCATTTAGTATTAGGCCAGAAATCATCATACATTACTTTTTGTTTTTGGAAGTGTCCCACTCTTGAAAACTACCATTTTGCACGAATGAGTTGATTTACAAAATTTAGTGGGAGTGAATATTGTTGTTGCCTGTGGCACCTACCCTTATTCTAGGTTAAAGTGGTTCTGAAGGCTGAAGGTTTTTTACCTTCTTGCATTCTATACATGAAAGTAAAAAACCTTCAGTGTGCAGCTCCCTCCCACAGTCATTGAGGAAGAAGCAGGGGACTGGGCCGAGCCACACTCTGTGTCTCATAGACACACACAGGCAGCTCAGGAGCGAGCATTGATGAGTGCCCCAGAGCAAGCAGCTTACTCTGGGGGCACTCGGCAAGGAACCTTGTCACTTTAACTCTTTTTCTAGTGAGGTTTAAAGAAGAATTCCAGATATGGCATATTTTATATAGTTACATTGGTCCAGTCAATGAATGCAAAGCATTCTCTGATTGTTGAAGGTGGAGAGGTGGGGCAGGGATGTGACACTCTCCACCTCTTCCACTCAGAACACGCTTTACATTCATTGACAAAATTCAGAGCATTCTCTGAATGGCACCCATGGTGTCCAGCCAGCCTCCCGTGTTCTGAATGCAGCAAGGCAGCTGCTTGGCTTGGGACCCAGAAGCTAGTGGAGATCACTGGAGTAGCAATGTCTACTACAGCTATTTCCAGCTTCTTTAACAATCCCACAGGTAATGTATATGCATAGTTACATTGGTCCAAGCTGAACTAATATAACTATGTAAAAACAATTATCTATGCCTGAAATTCTTTTATAATGAGACTAGAACTGTTTTTCAACCCCCCCCCCCCCATTCCTGTCCTGTAAATATGGCAGTTTTATATAACTATAGTGATAAAGCAATTGGTATTCTGAGCAGACATTCTTCCTACTTTCAGGAATGACCAGTGATGCCTATTTTGTGGAACTCCTCAAGTTACACAAAATCTAGATGTTTCAGGTCACTCAGTGATGGACTTTCCAGAGTTCTGAATAGAAGATCCACAAGACATGCTTTGTTGGACAGCAGGGTAGATAAAAATCAATTATTGTTTTAAAAAAATCAAAAAAATCGTTTTTTTTTTTTATTTAAATTGGATTTTTTTTTATTTAAATCTGATTTTTTTTTTTAATAAAATGCTTTTTGAGGAAAATATATTACCATCCAAAGGTTATTCCATCATGAAATAAAGATTATTTTTTTGAATTATGTAGAATAAGGCTGTATATGTTTAATTGTTTTGGTAAATAAATTCCATTAATCCATTCACAATATCATGCTCTTCCAGAGGTTTTTTTTGAGATTATTGGGCAGTTTCTCTGCCTACAAGATATTGTCACAGATGCTTGGTTTACTTTTGCAGTTCTCAAAACTGAATTTGACTCAGCGGAGATCACATGCCTCTTCTTCACAGCAAAAATGTTATAACATGAACAGAGTTAAGAAAAAGACCTTAATCCTAACTTCTACAAACCTATGAATACAGAATCAACTCCTTTTTTAGTGCTAACTTTCAAGAAGTTCAGTGAATAGAATAGAAACAATATTTTTCTGATTGGAATGGAATAGATCTGCACAAGAAGAAAGTGAAACTAAGTGTGAGGAGGAAAGGGCTGACAGTCTAAGTTTCTTAAAATATATATATTTTGTTTAGCCAAATTAGTTAAACATGGATGTTTGTTTAAGCAAATAACATATGCTGTAATGTTATTGTTTCAGTTGAATAAATCTATTTAAATTGTTATTATTAAGGTAATGATGATTTTTCTCCTTCCTAAGTACAACAGAAAAGTTGTTCAAATATGAATGATTAACCTATTAAACTGGGGATAAAAAAACTAATATGAAAAGTTGTTGTTCTAAAAATCTTCATCTACTTGCATATTAAAGTTATACCAGCAAGAATTAGTCTTTTGTGTAGAAAACTATGATTTTAAATCAAGCCTTACTGACTAGTGATTTAAATCGTGATTTAAATCAGTTTGATTTAAATCAAATCCACCCTGTTGGACAGGCTTGAGAACCTGAGACCCTCAGAACCAAACTTATAAGCACACAGTGGTGTGTGTGTTTTTACGGTGTTGCCTACTTTGTCATAAAAATGACCAAAACAGATCAATGATACCTACCAATATTTGTTTCTTTAGAAACACGCCACACTGTCGGTAGGTTGCCCTGATCGGTTTGTTTTTTGTTGGCAAGTTGGTTGGGGGGATGATAGTAGATGACATCTGAGATAATTTTCATCACACAGAAACTAGTTAATCCTGGTTTGGAGCTTCAAGTGGCTATTAACAAAATTACCTATGCTGAAATGGAAATTCTGATCCTGCTAGAGAGGTATCAAGTATTTAGAGAAGCATCCTTTGTGATAACCTTATTTTTTCAGATGTTCAAAATTATTTGAGTTCCTATTCTGTTTCAGACATCTGAGTTCATGTGGGATTCTGACTTCTCGGTGTACTCAATCTTTTCCCATGCTCTTACAAACACGGTCCTTCCTCAACCTTACAGCACCAATCCTCGGAAACAAGCGAATAGACTTTACGGAGTCCAAAGTGCTAGGGTAAGTTAAAATGATTTTACAATGAACTAGAATGCACGTGACTGAACCACTAGATTTAAAACTACCTTTTCTCTTGCGTTAATTGTCGGACACAGCCTTTCTTCATTATCCATAACCAAACAGAGTTTTAATGCCCCACTTACAGGAGTAGACACTAGGCAGAAAAAACTCGGCACCTTCAATGTGCAGTTCTCTCTGGGTATAAACCCCCCTCTCTGCTGTAGGTCTCCAGTCGTTCTGCCTAGTGTCTTCAAGAGTACTACATGCTCTGTGCTGCAACTTGTGGTCCATGGATTTTTTTTCGTTTTTATTTTTTCACTTGGATTTTACTTTCTCCTGTGGAGATCTTCTATTAACAGTGGTGCTGTGTGACAGGCTGCATAATATACATCCCCAGTCACCCGAGTCTGACCAGCGAGCGTGCGTTGGCCATGACTATGCCTAATGGACTAGGGCGGCCAGTGAGTTAAATGTCTCGTGGGGACACATATAACCAGGCACCTATAGTCTGTGTCAGTGTTTCCTCTGGCTGACAACCCCCCCACTTTGGTGGCTATGAGAATCTGTCACGGGAACCTTACCTGCACGCTCCAGTTGGATTGGTAAGTGGTTGCCCCCTCCATTCCTGGATGCTATTGGGGCAGGTATTAACTGGGGCCGCACCCAGAGGAGGTCCGCCACTGCCTTTTTGCCCCGTGGCAAAGAATGTCCCAAACAGAGGAGGCCCGCTGGTAGCCTGATCTTCCCCCTTAGTGTAGGTCCCATCCCTGGATCGATGTCTGGTCTGGTGGCTGTGTGTACAGCGATGCTGGCTTACCAGTTCTAGCTCCTGGGGGTTACTTCCCACCCAGATTCTGTTTGTTTCCTCACCCCCTCTGCAGCTGTCAGCACCGCTTGGTCGTGCCACCTGCAACTTTAGGCAGGGGATTTGCGGCCTATCCAGGCAGATGCTGACTTTTTTTTAATTTTTTTTTTTTTTTTTGTGGGATCCTGGCCTTATTTGCTGTCATTTCCGCCTATGCTCTGAGCCAGAGGTGGATGTTTGGAAACCCTGTGATCTGATGGGCAGAGCGATAGGGGTGGGACTCAGTGGGTGATCGCTCCTGAATGGGGCATGTTGCCGTTTTCCTCCCTCCTTGCCAGGAAGCATGGGGAGCTTGGGGCCACTCACTGCGGGGCGGCTGTGGATGCTGACCGGGCTGGTGGCTTCACTGTGTTGACTTGTGTGCATTTGTCTCCCCAATTGCAAGCCTCTAACAGCGATGTTTGTGTGACCTAGGCGGGCTGCCATTTTCTCGGTACTCTATGCCCCTAGCCCCATTTGCAGTCAGCCTGGGGAGGTGCCTGGACCATGGATGTGGCTGTGGCATGAAGGACTGGTTCCACTTATGGTGGGCTACAGTCTTCACCCTCGACGTTGAGGTGTCCCTGGGAGTCTCGTGGGGGTGCGTTCAGGGTGGCTGCCGTGTTGCTGGTGTGGAGCTCCAGGGTACATATACTACCCAGTCCGGTACAAACTGAGGGGCTATCTCTCAGCAGCTGTAGTGCTTCGTTGGGTGGTTTTCCTGGCTGGAGACTGTTAGGGCAGTGGACCGGTCTTCCTATTGAGGATCTTTATTTCCATTCCTGGAAGTTTTGGCATGGTCTTTGTGTCACCTGCACTCCGGAGTGGGATATGTGCCTACCCCTTGGTTTTGTGGTGGCTCTGTCACCCTGACCACCAAATTGGTGGCTCTGTCACCCAGTTTCCATGGCTCTTTCATCCTGGATGGTCCAGGACCTCGGTACATTTGTGACCTGTACTTGCATGTGGCTGCTGCATTCCAGCTCTGTCTCGGCTGTGCGATTCAGGGTTTTTTTTCTGGCCTGAGTATTGGGTTGCATAAAGCCGTCCCAGTGGGAGTCTCTCTGGGGTTTGGCGACTCCTGCTGAACCTCTTGGGTTACAAGAGTACCTTCCTCCCACAGGTCAAGAAGGGGAAGGCCTTGCATCGGACGTCTGGGGCTTCACTGCACAAAAGAGATTTTGTTTGTTCCTCTGGCTCCCCTAGCAAGAACTCCGAGCCTCTTGGGTCCCTGTGGATGAGGCAAGTTGCTTCTGTATCCTTGAGACCGTCTAACCCATGGATAGGTCCACCTCTTCTTGAAGTTTTTGCCCACCTGTTTGCAGGGTAGGGGGTCGGATTCCTGGTTCTCAGGTCTGTGGATCTCCTGTATCCTGACAAGTAGGTTCGGGAACTGATTATGTCTGGCCACAACTTAGAATTTTCTTATCCACCAGAGAATTTCTGTCTCCGATTTGTCCTCATCCATAGTCATGCCTGTGGGCCCGGTCCAGTGCAGGACCTGTTTTGCCTGGAATAATTATCCCTGTCCCAGAGCTGGAACAGTTCTTTTGTGGATTTTACCCCAATTGATTCCTGGTGTCGATTAAGGACAGGGTTTGCCTGCTTCTGGGCCTGGTGGCCTTGACTTGCTTCATGCTTGTTTAAAGGTGCAAGCTGGTGTTTATCTGGTCGGTAGTGACCTTTTTTCATCAGGGTATTTGCTAGCGCCCACAGACATCTAGGAGGCACAACTCCATGTGTGGGGGATGTCAGTGGTTTTTAGACTTGCAGGTGAGGATGCCTTTTGTCAAATTGTGGTAGTCCCCTCCGAGCTGATCTTGTCTCCCCGGGAGGTGCTCATAGGCTCTGGCTTCAGTCCTGGTGTTGCTGAGAAAAGGGGGGGGGGTTGCTGTGACTGGTTTCTGTGGGTGGACTCCCAAGTTGTACTGATGGACAACGTGGAGAGCATACTATGCTTGTTTCAGGGCTTAAGATAGGTCCTGAACCTTAGCGGCCTACCCCAATCAGGAGACTGGAGTAACCTGGCCCTGCTTCGCAACTTGGGGCAGGCCACAGGGTTTCTTCTGATGGCCATACTCTGGAAATGTTGGACTGTGGTCCGACTGCTGTTTTCCTGCAAGTGGGTTTACTTGCAGTCTTGCAGGCAGGCTCTGGGTCTTATGATGCCTGCCTTCGAGGCGGTACCATTGTGTGGTTCCATTTGAGAATTCTGCGACAAGTTCCTCTGCTCAAATGGTACCGATCTATTGTCTTCCTAGACCACCAGATGCATCTGGAACAGTCGACGAGTCTTCCTGCTATGGTGGTTCTGGTCTCCTGCCCTGTGAACTGGGAAGTCTTTTTTTTTTTTTTTTTTCTTCTCCATTAGTCAGTCATCACGATTGATGCCAGTCTGTCCCTCTGGGGAGGAGTCTTGAGTTCAGGACGGGCAGAGGCTGCTCGAATCCAGACGAGGCTTGGTTGTCAATCATTATCAGGGTACTGGGAGTGATTGGGTTGCCTCTGGTGCTCTGGTCTATCCCAGTTGGGATCCCATTGGACATTGCCACCAATGGCCTATGTCAACCACTAGGTTGACTCATGAAGGGTGGCGGCGATGATGGTGGCTTCTCTCTTTTTGCTGTAGGCATAATAGCACGTTCTGGCTCTCTGCTGTGCTCCTTTCCGGCGTTGGGAATTGGCAGGCATTAGCCTTAGGCATCAGACGCTGGATCAGGGAGTGTGGTCCCTGCACTCAGATGTGTTTCATTGGATCTGCCTGCGTTTGGGAACCCAGGCTGTATATTATCTTGTGGCCCACCTCAACAGAAAGGGGCCATGGTTGTGTGAGTGCGGGACCCCTGGTAGATGCACAGCTGTTCTGGTGGCGTAGTGGGTTTGGTACCATCTCTGTACAGGCTTTCCCTCTCTCAAGCTGCTCCTTCACCGATTTTGTAAGATGGAGTCCGACTGGGTTCAATCATTCTGGGCGCTCCCACCTTGCTCTGGGATACACCGGGAGCAGCTGGTTTCGAACACTCCTTGGTGGTTGCCTCTTCTGAGGATCGTATGTCCCACCCTATGTTACCGGCTCTAGCTTGATGGCAGGGCTCTCGTATGCCCGGTTTTGAGGGACAGGGAGTTGTCGTGTTTGGCGTTGGCCACACGGTTACAGGCTTGCAGTCTGCCTTTAGAAGATGCACTATATTGTCAAAAGTATTGGGACACCCCTCCAAATCATTGGATTCAGATGTTCCAATCACCTCCATAGCCACAGGTGTATAAAATCAAGCACTTAGGCATGCAGACTGCTTCTACAAACATTGTGAAAGAGTGGGTCGCTCTCAGGAGCTCAGTGAATTCAAGCGTGGTACCATGATAGGTTGCCACCTGAGCAATAAGTCCATGAAATTTCCTTGCTACTAAATATTCTATGGTCAACTGTTATTGGTATTATAACAAAGTGGAAGCAAGTGGGAACAACAGCAACTCTGCCACGAAATGACAGAGCAGGGTCAACGCAAGCTAAAGCACACAGTGTGCAGAAGTTGCCAACTGTCTGCAGAGTCAATGGCTAAAGACCTCCAAACTTCATGTAGCCTTCAGATTGGCACAACAGTGTGTAGAAAGCGTCATAGAATGGGTTTCCGTGGTCAAGCAGCTGCATCCAAGCCTTACATCACCAATGCAATGCTTCGCAATGCAAAGCGTCGGATGCAGTGTTGTAAAGCACACCACCACTGGACTCTAGAGCAGTGGAGACGTGTGCTCTAGAGTGACAAATCACTCTTCTCTGTCTAGCAATCCGATGCACGTGCCTGGGTTTGGCGGTTGCCAGGAGAATGGTACTTGCTTTACTTTTATTATGCCAAGTGTAAAGTTTTGTGGAGGGGGATTATGATGTGGGGGTTGTTTTTTCAGGGGTTGAGCTTGGCCCCTTAGTTCCAGTGAAGGGAACTCTTTAAGGCGTCGGCATACCAGAACATTTTGGACAATTTTCATACTCGGATTGCCCCTTCCTGTTCCAACATGATTGCACACCAGTGCACAAAGCAAGGTTCGTAACGACATGGATGAGCGAGTTTGGGGTGGAGGAACTTGACTGGCTTAAACAGAGTCCTGACCTCAACCCAGTAGAACACCTTTGGGATGAAATGGAGCAGAAACTGTGAGCCAGGCCTTCTCATCCAACATCCGTACCTGACCTCACAAATGCGCTTCTGGAAGAATGGTCAAACATTCCAATAGACACACTCCTAAACCTTGTGGACAGCCTTCCCGCAAGAGTTGAAGCTGTTATAGCTGCAGAGGGTGGGCCAACTCAATTATGAACCCTACAGACTAGGACTGCGATGCTGTTAAAGTTCATGTCTGTGTAAAGGCAGGCGTCCCGATACTTTTGGCAATAAAGTGTGTATCATCACCCCTGGGTAGCTTGCATGTCCAGTGCAGAGCTCTGGGTGTTCATTCCTGTCACTTCTTGGTGGCTCCGGTGTTTGTCCTTTTATTCAACGAGCCATTGCCTAATAACTTGCTTTGAGTACCATTGCTAGTCTGGCTTTTGTCCTCGCTGTCTTTCCTCAGCGTCTCTTGCCCATGCCCTTCCTGCCTTGCACCTTTTATCCTGGGGTTCATCAGGCTCTCCCTATTCCCTCCATTTGACTTGAATTTGGTTCTTTCAGTTCTCCAGAAGTCTATTCTTGGAGAGTATGCAGTGTATTCCTTTGCTTTTTCTCAAGACGTTGTCTTCTTGCCTGCAACTGCTTCTGTGAGGTGGGCTTCTGAGTTGGCGGTCTTCCCTTTTTGTAAGTCTTCCCAGTTTTTTTTTTTTTTTTTTTTTTTTTTTTTTTTTTTTACACAGGAGCAAGGTAGTTATCATCTGTGGCTCTTCTTTATATCAGAGGTGTTGCCAGTTTTTCTCCTGACTGAGATCATTGTACTGCTTTCTTTGTGTCCACAGCTGTCACGTACTCTGGTTGTGTTGCACTCCTTGGAGGTGGCCCGGGTGGTTGGTGTGTACCTGGCCTCTGCAGCCTCCTGTGGTGGTCAGCTTCTTTTTATGTTCAGATGGCCCACAAAAAGGCCTGGTGGGCCTCCTTTTTGTCCCAGTTTTCTGTTCAATATGGAAGATGCTTGTTCGGGAGTGCTCTAATGGGGGGGGGATGGGCTCCTCCTTTCCCCGCTGTGGCACGTTCCACTGGGGTGATTAGCACCTTCTGCACTTTCTGACATCTATCTTTTCAGATTGCAAAGGGCTGCCAGGTCATCGGTGCACAATTTAATGCACTGTTCCATAGTTGCTGAGCTTTGCATCGTTTGGCCGCAAGGTTTTGCAGGTTGTTTTGGCTTCCTTGTTTTGCCTCCTTTGCGGTTGTTTTGGGTAGTTGGCATGTTTGACTGGTTGCTTATGTTGCCTTCTGGTTTGTCCACCCCTCATTGAAGCACTGCTTTTGGAACATCTTTGTTTGGTTATGGATAATAAACGCTGTGTCCGTCAATGAACTCAGGAAAAAGGGACTTTAAGGTGAGTAAGAAAACTAGATTTTTTTTATTTATTTATTTTTATTTTATTTTTTTATCTGGCAGACTGAAAAAAATGATCTGGCTTTGTGGCATTGAATTAGATGTATAAATAGAACATGCAGCGCTAATAAAATTCTAAAATTGAAACAAGTGATCATAAAATGCGATAATCAAAATAACAATGTAATCACTGCTTGATTATAATTATAAGAAGGATAATGAAATATGATTAGCGTCCAGAGATATGCTCTATAATGATGAAGGAATATTACAAACAAGTGTTCTGCAGTGCACAGTGAAAACTCTCAAAACAGGATGGTGAGAAAATAGGTGACTTCTGTGCCCATGTTCCTCACACGGAGATGAATGTAGATTGTACTAACCGGAAAGCGCAATAATAATGCGCGTTTGAGTATTAACCAACTCCTGGTCATCCGCCCATGGGAAACTGGATCTCAGCGAGGATCATCTGGCCTGCGTCAGCTAAGCAAATATCGCACCCTCAAGGTCTCCAGGTACCAGGGGGAAAAGTAATCCTCTCACCAGCAGGGGGAGCTGGTTTCACCATATATGCAGTGGCCACCAGGTCATCCTTCTATGCCTTGAAGGGGGGGGGGGGGGCTCGGGAGTAACGAGCCAGAACACAGAGGAATCTGATAGTGTAGTACTTTAATGAAAGCCACAGGGATATGGTATACAAGTATAAATGCACTACTCACATGCAGTAGTAAAATGCTGGCAGTGGAGAAATCAAAAATGGCCGCCGGCCGTCCACGAGGGCCGTGCGGTGTGTCGTCACAGGATTTAGGGCACCTCCCTTTAGGTGCCCTAAATCCTGTGACGTCACACCGCACGGCCCTCGTGGACGGCCGGCGGCCATTTTTGATTTCTCCATTGCCAGCATTTTACTACTGCATGTGAGTAGTGCATTTATACTTGTATACCATATCCCTGTGGCTTTCATTAAAGTACTACACTATCAGATTCTTCTGTGTTCTGGCTCGTTACTCCTGAGACCCCCCCCCCCCCCCTTCAAGGCATAACAAGCTCCCCCTGCTGGTGAGAGGATTACTTTTTCCCCTGGTACCTGGAGACCCTGAGGGTGCGATACTTGCTTAGCTGACGCAGGCCAGATGATCCTCGCTGAGATCCAGTTCCCATAGGCGGATGACCAGGAGTTGGTTAATACTCAAACACGCATTATTGCGCTTTCCAGTTAGTGCAATCTACATTCATCTCCGTGTGATGAAAATGGGCACAGAAGTCACCTATTTTCTCACCATCCTGTTTTGAGAGTTTTCACTGTGCACTGCAGGACACTTATGTTTGTTATATTCCTTCATCATTATAGAGCATATCTCTGGACGCTAATCATATTTCATTATCCTTATAATTATAATTTATAATCAAGCAGTGATTAGATTATTTTGCTTATCACATTTTATGATCACTTGTTTAAATTTTAGAATTTTATTAGCGCTGCATGTTCTATTTATACATTTACTACGGAGGCTCCTGGTGTTCGCCTTTCATGCTAGTCACTCTTTGGTGGTTATCCAGCGCTCGTATTTTTTCTGTTTTTTATTGAATTAGATGTATTCACATGTATCATTTTAGAAGCAATCATTCTGTGTCCACATTGTTTCCCCACCATTTTGATATCTTATCACACTTGATTGTTTGGAGATGCTTCCCGCCAAGAAGCTTAATATCAGAAGATTTGATGTAAAATAGGTTGCAAATTGAGACAAGCAAGAGACCAAAACCATACATTTGCCATGTATCATGGTAGTGCAGGGTGTGTGGGTTTTTTTTTTTTTTTTGTTTTATAGAAGCTTTTGAAAGGTTGACTAATGCTACAGGTTTGCACCTCATCCAGAATTTAAAAGTGTTCTATTTCATGCAGGTATTCCATAGATCAGATGTTTGACATTGTTGCAAATGTGGAAGACTATAAGATGTTTGTGCCGTGGTGCAACAGTTCTAAAATCCTCTCTTGTCGCAAAGGAGTGACCCGGGCAGAGCTGGAGGTGGGCTTCCCACCCATTGTGGAACAATATGTTTCTGAAATCACAGTAATACCCCGATGCAAAGTTCGGGTAAGCGCATTCACATTTCTGTTTTTAAGAAAAAAATTGAGAAAACTGAGAGTCTTTC